>NC_084626.1:33148847-33291347 GCF_033978795.1 Nerophis ophidion
CAGGGGATGCAAATGAGACATTCTCTGTTAGATGCAATGGTTTTTTTCCCCCTATTGGGACCATGATTTCGGCCCCAATTAGTTTGCTGCTCCTCATAAGGAAGGTACTTTTCATGGTTGATGTTTCAAGAAGAGGTAGAAATACAAGCAAGAAAGCAAGCACACGCACGCACGCACGCACGCACGCACGCGCGCGCGCGCGCGCAATCTGGGAACTGATACCACAAGTGATGCTAGAATGAAAATGTTAGTAGCATTTAGCATATTCAATACATTTGTTTGGACCACAAGGAAGTGCTTTAAATGTGGATTAAAATCATCATAGTTACCCTTTAGCTTTCATATTTCGTTTTTGTAACCGCTCACATGTTACCGGCTGTCAAAGCGTCGTTTGCAGGGAAATGGCATGTTCTAAATCCGCCGTTATAAGAAAAGTGGAAAGTGAACAACCAATAAAATTGTACTGAATCATTTACATTTATCCTCCCTCCAATATGAATCATGTGCTGCTTATTAATGCAGACTATTGTTGTTATGAAGATGTCCAATTTAAAACTGTTTCTAAAGGACATTCATTTTTGAAGAGACATTTTCTCAACATTTAGCAGTGAGAACAACACAATTATATGCAGTGAAATTGGCATATCAAGCTGTCTGTTAATTTTTGTCAGATGATGCAACAAGTACGCCAAAGAGTACTCACTTAGGGCCTGATTTACTAAAGGTGTGTGTGTACTATAACACGTGCAAACTTGATAGCACATGCAAAGCTGATCTACTAAACATGTGCAAAGTGTAGTGCGTCTGTAGGGTGACCAGAATAAGGTTTGCCACCCATTTTGCGGCAGTGTCTTCATTAATATGCAAAAGGTATGCCGATCATAAAAACATACTTGCAATACTTGAAGGAGAAAATGCAAATATAATTATTAGGCAAGCGCAATGTGATTTATCAACACTCATCACCGTTTATCAAGCACGTAGTCAATAGGTCAATAGGACATGCAAACTGACAGTTCCACACACGGCTGCAGGATCAGTGTTGCACAGACAGATGATGGACAGAGGATACGAGTGTGTGTCAACATTTTGGACAGTCAGAAATAACAAAAAAATACTAGAGATATTGTCTATTCAGAAACATTATTTACATTTTTTTACAGCTGCTAGAGCAGTGGTCCCCCCACCTCGATTGCTACCGGGCCGCAGAATTATTTTTTAATTCATTTTTTTTTTTTTTATTAAATCAACATAAAAAAACAGAAGATACACTTACAATTAATGCACCAACCCCAAAAACCTCCTTTTTTCATGACGAAAAAAAAAAAAAAATCCTCCTCCTCCCCCGTCAGGCCGCGGGACAAATTATCAAGCGTTGACCGGTCCGCAGCTACAAATAGGTTGGGGACCACTGTGCTAGAGCAGTGGTCCCCAACCACCGGGCCGCAGAATAATTTTTTATTAAAAAAAACAACAACAAAAAAAAATATATATATATATATATATATTTTTTTTTTTTACTAAATCAACATAAACAACACAATATACACTTACAAATAGTGCACCAACCACAAAAACTCATTTTTTCATGACAAAAACGTCCCTTTTTCATGACAAAGAAGAAAAAAGAAAAAAGAAAAAAAGGACACCCGGGCCGCGGGACAAATTATTAAGCGTTGACCACTGTTGGGGACCACTGTGCTAGAGGACTCAAGGGTGCTGATTAAAACAAATTCAATTTATGACGTTGAATTTCACATAGAATATATATATTATAAAAATATTTCTTTCATGGAAAAAAAATATTTAAGTATGCATTTTTTGCGTCTTTTTTTTTTTTTTGTCCTGTCCAGCTACTCAGGCAAATCATATAGTTGATGTAGATGCCCATATTGGCTGTTCAGATTTACTTTACAGAAGAAAAGTGTAGGATACTTCTCTTGTTGCCTTATTTGAATTTGACTTTATTAAATGTATTTATATTATCATTTGGTGCAGCCGGGCCGGAGCAGGAGGGGATAGAAAGAGAAAAAAAAGAAGACAGAGGGGGAAATTGTGGGGAAAAGAGAGGGGGATTAGACAGAGAGAAAAAAACAACAACAGCACATACAACAATAACAACAACAACAACAATAGAACAACACTAGCACATACAATATGTACAAATATGATCGTAAAAGTGATAGCAAATAAGCAGTTAGTGGAAATATTTTACACTACAACTGGAGCAATACAAAAATACCAATAGAAAAAGCGCTATTGATCATGAACAAAACCAATAGTTTACCTCTATTATCAACAATACAGTTGTTCAAATGCAACGATACGTATACATAATGATAGCTAGAAAGATCATAAAAAAAAAAAAAAAGGAATACCGAAAGATGAAAGGGAAGAGAGAGAGGCAACCTATATTAATCTTGTAGATTGTTATAGTAACAATGGGTTAAGCTCTGTCAATATGCCTTGTGTTACCCAGTTTACCCTAGGGCAGGGGTGCCCACACTTTTTCTGCAGGCGAGCTACTTTTCAATTGACCAACTCGAGGGGATCTACCTCATTTATATATATCATTTATATTTATTTATTTATGAAAGACATTTTTGTAAACAAGTTAAATGTGTTTAATGATAATACAAGCATGTGTAACACATATAGATGTCTTTCTTTCACTAAGACAAGAATATAAGTTGGTGTATGACCTGATTCTGATGACTTGCATTGATTGGAATCAGACAGTAATGATGATAACGCCCACATTTTCAAATGGAGGAGAAAAAAAGTTGTCCTTTCTGAACAATACCACATGAAAGTGGTTGGTTTTTGGCATCTAATTCATCCAGCTTCCATACACTTTACAAGAAAAACATTGGCGGCAAATTCCGTAGCTTGCTTGATTGACATTCACGGCACCCGAGGGTCTTGTGAGATGACGCTGGCTGCTGCCAGTTCATTATTATGAAAAAATGACAGAGAGGAAGGCGAGAAACACTTTTTATTTCAACAGAATTTCGCGCCGTCCCTTCCGTCAAAACTCTAAAGGCCGACTGCACATTTCCTATCTTCACAATAAAAACCCTGCTTCATGCTGCCTGCGCTAACAAAATAAGAGTCTCGGAAAGCTGGCGTGCACAAGTGATGTGCACGCCAGCTTTCTGAGGGATCGCTTGTGCACGGCAGTTTTCCGAGACTCTGTATTTAGTTAGCGCAGGCAGCATGAAGCAGGGCTTTTATTGTGAAGATAGGAAATGTGCAGTCGGCCTTTAGAGTTTTGACGGAAGGTACGGTGCGAGAGTCTGTTGAAATAAAAAGTGTTTCTCGCCTTCCTCTCGGTCATATTTTCATAATAATGATCTTGCAGCAGCCAGCGTCATCTCACAAGACCCTCCGGTATCCTGAATGTCATTTAAGTGACGTCTTGGTGAAGATTGATGATCACTAATTTTTAGGTCTATTTTTTTTAAAAGCCTGGCTGGAGATCGACTGACACACCCCCCGCGGTCGACTGGTAGCTCGCGATCGACGTAATGGGCACCCCTGCCTTAGGGCAACAACGTTGATATATGTTTGATGAAACATGATTATGTGAATGAGTGTATGTATGTATATGGACTTGTATATGAACAGAATGTGTATATGAATGTTTGCACAGTAAATGTATATGTACAGTATATGTATGTTTGTTTTTTGCGTCTTGAGCGGATTAAGTGCAGCCTCTCTACAATGAGTGTACCTTGAGCTAAAAAAAAGTAGTGTCATTGTACAGAACCCAAAACCAGTGAAGTTGGCGGTTGTGTAATTTGTACATAAAAACAGAATACAATGATTTACAAATCCATTTCAACTTATATTCAATTGAATAAACTGCAAAGACAAGATATCTAATGTTCGAACTGGGAAACATAATTTATTTTTGCAAATTATTACTGACATACATTTTAATGGCAGCAACACAATGCAAAAAAGTTGGCCCAGGGGCATTTTTACCACTGTGTTACAAGGCCATTCCTTTTAACAACACTAAGTAAATGTTTTGGAACTGAGGAAACCAATTTTTGAAGCTTTTCAGGTGGAATTATTTCCCATTCTTGCTTGATGTAAAGCTTAAGTTGTTCAACAGTTGTGGTATTTTAGACTTCATAATGCACACTTTAAATGGGAGACAGAAACCGCTGTTGTAACACGTGGCTTGGCATTGTCTTGTTGAAATAAGCAGGGGCGTCCGTGATAACGTTGCTTGGATGGTAACATATGTTGCTCCAAAACCTGCATATATCTTTCAGCATTAATGGTGCCTTCACAGATGTGTAAGTTACTCATTCCTTGAGCACTAATACACCCCCATACCGGCTGCGTTTCTGGGTGTTGTTGATAAATGGCTTTGGCTTTGCAAAGTACAATTTTAACTTGCACTTACAGCTGTAGCGACAAACTGTAGTTCCTGACAGTGGTTTTCTGTAGTGTTCCTGAGCCCATGTGGTGAAATCCTTTACAAACTGATGTTGCTTTTTGAGTGGTGACACTCGCCCCATCCTTGTTTGTTAATGGCTGGGCATTTCATGGACGCTGCTTTTATACCCAATTATGGTACCCACCTGTTCTCAATTAGCCTGTTCACCTGTGGGATGTTCGAAACAAGTATTTGATGAGCATTCCTTAACTTTATCAGTCTTTTTTGCCAGCTTTTTTAAAACATGTTGCAGGTATCAAATTCCAAATGAGCTAATAATTGCAAAAAATAAAGTTAAGTATCTTGTCTGTCCAGTCTTTTCAATTGAATATGGGTTGAAAAGGATTTGCAAATCATTGTATTCTCTTTTTATTTCCACAATGTGCCAACTTCACTGGTTTTGTAGATGCACTGCAGGACTGCTTCTAAAATGCCAGTAAAAAGAAGAACATGTCTCCTGCATGTTTGAAAACATAGCATAACGCCTCAGGTCAGAGCATGATGACAAGAATGTGCAGTAAATGAGAGTCTCTCTGTAGTAATGCCCTGTACAGTACACCCAAATCCTCCCACGTAGTCTTGGTAAATGACACGCAACATGTCCACTAATACTACACGCTATTTAATAGATTGCAATAGTACCACGATACTAATAAATCATAGTTGATACTATAAAGTACGGGTCCCCCTCCCGAATCCACCAGTTGCGTATGTAGTCGATACTACTATGATTAAGTTGATATGTTTAGCACCATACATCTTCTTTCGTTTAAAAAATAAATATATATATACATATATATATATATATATATATGTATATATATTATGTTTATAAACTCAGGAAATAGGGACGGCGTGGCGCAGTGGGAGAGTGGCCGTGCGCAACCCGAGGGTCCCTGGTTCAATTCCCACCTAGTACCAACCTCGTCACGTCCGTTGTGTCCTGAGCAAGACACTTCACCCTTGCTCCTGATGGGTGCTGGTTGGCGCCTTGCATGGCAGCTCCCTCCATCAGTGTGTGAATGTGTGTGTGAATGGGTAAATGTGGAAGTAATGTCAAAGCGCTTTGAGTACCTTGAAGGTAGAAAAGCGCTATACAAGTACAACCCATTTAAATATGTCCCTGGACACATTAGGAAATTGAATATGATCAATGTATAATCCTGTAACAACTTGGTATTGGATTGATACTCAAATTTGTGGTATCATCCAAAACTAATGTAAAGTATCAAACAACTGAAGAATAAATGATTATTACATATTAACAGAAGTGTAGATAGAACATGTTAAAAGAGAAAGTAGGCAGATATTAACAGTAAATTAACAAGTACAATAATAATTCATTTTCTACCACTTGTCCCTCATTAATTTTGACAAAATAATAGAATTATAAATGACACAATATGTTACTGCATACGTCAGCAGACTAAATTAGGAGCCTTTGTTTGCTTACTTACTAACAAAAGACAAGTTGTCTAGTATGTTCACTATCTTATTTAAGGACAAACTTTCAATAAGAAACATATGTTTAATGTACCATAATATTTTTTGTTAAAATAAAGCCAATAATGCAACTTTTTGTGATCCCTATATTTAGAAAAGTACCAAAAAGTATCGCAATAGTTGTATTATAATGTTATTGGTATCGGGACAACACTAGATTGCACACACTGTTTACCGCAGGGGTCACCAACCTTTATGAAACCAAGAGCTACTTCTTGGGTACTGATTAATGTGAAGGGCTACCAGTTTGATACACACTTAAATAAATTGTCAGAAATAGCCAATTTGCTCAATTTATCTTTAATACATCTCTCTCTCTCTCTCTCTCTCTCTCTCTCTCTCTCTCTATATATATATATATATATATGTGTATATATATATATATATATATATATATATATATATATATATATATATATATATACATACATACATACATACATATATATATATATATATATATATATATATATATATATATGTGTATAAAAAATGGGTATTTTTGTCCGTCATTCTGTCGTACATTTTTTTTCCTTTTACAGAAGGCTTTTTGTAGAGAATAAATGATGAAAAAAAACACTTAATTGAATGGTTTGAAAGAGGACAAAACAGGAAAAAAATGAAAATTTAATTTTAAAACATAGTTTATCTTCATTTTCGAAAGACTCTTTAAAATTCAAAATTCAACCGAAAAAAGAAGAGAAAAACTAGCTAATTCGAATCTTTTTTAAAAAATTAAAAAAAGAATTTATGGATCATCATTAGTCATTTTTCCTGATTAACATTACTTTTAGAATTTTGATGACATGTTTTAAATAGGTTAAAATCCAATCTGCATTTTGTTAGAATATATAGCAAATTGGACCTAGCTATATTTCTAACAAAGACAAATCATTATTTCTTCTAGATTTTCCAGAACAACATTTTTTAAAAGAAATTCAAAAGACTTTGAAATAAGATTTAAATTTGATTTTAAAGATTTTCTAGATTTGCCAGAATTATTTTTTTAAATTTTAATCATAATAAGTTTGAAGAAATATTTCACAAATATTCTTCATCGAAAAAACTGAAGCTAAAATGAAGAATTAAATTAAAATGTATTCATTATTATTAACAATAAAAAAAAACGAATTTACTTGAAAGTTGATTTAAATTGTCAGGAAAGAGGAGGAAGGAATTTAAAAGGTAACAAGTTATATCCATCCATCCATCCATCCATCTTCTTCCGCTTATCCGAGGTCGGGTCGCGGGGGCAGCAGCCTAAGCAGGGAAGCCCAGACTTCCCTATCTCCAGCCACTTCATCTAGCTCTTCCCGGGGGATCCCGAGGCGTTCCCAGGCCAGCCGGGAGACATAGTCTTCCCAGCGTGTCCTGGGTCTTCCCCGTGGCCTCCTACCGGTTGGACGTGCCCTGAACACCTCCCTCGGGAGGCGTTCGGGTGGCATCCTGACCAGATGTTTAAAAATCCTAAAATTATTTTTAAGGTTTTATTTTTTTCTCTAAAATTTTCTCTCTAAAAGTTATAAGAAGCAAAGTAAAAAAATAAATGAATTTATTCAAACAAGTGAAGACCAAGTCTTATAAATATTTTCTTGGATTTTCAAATTCTATTTCAGTTTTGTCTCTCTTAGAATTAATCATGTCGAGCGAGACCAACTTGCTAGTAAATCCAAAAAAATAAAAAAAATAGAGGCGGCTCACTGGTAAGTGCTGCTATTTTTAGAACAGGCGAGCGGGCGACTCATCTGGTCCTTACGGGCTACCTGGTGCCTTCGGGCACCGCGTTGGTGACCCCTGGTTTACCGCGCGGTGTTGGATCTTAGTAAGTCAGGACCTTAGAGTGGCAAGGATTTTGAGCAAGCACAAGAATGGATACAAGAATGCATCCTGAAGTGATGGGCAATGGCAAACAAAAAGATGAAATGACAGCTAAAATGAAGTAAATGCCCCTTTCAGATTCCACAGAAAAGTTTGGAATATTAAAGTATTATTGCTTGCAACCTGACCTACCCCCACAGATAGAACTTATAGTAAAATATATGTTTGGGCCTCTAAGATTTGAGTACTAACTCTTTTTGTGTCAAAAAGTTCACTACGGACCTGCAGACCCACACCCTTAATCTGGCCCTCACATTGTCTGGTAAAACAATTCTGGCCCTTGCACAAAATTGTATTTAATTAAAACACCTAACGGACGTCTTTTAACTCACTCCTCCAACTTTGCCGGCGTCACGACCACATGCATCTTCTTCAAAAAGGAGAATACAAAACTCGGGGCCAATGCAATCAACCCAAGCCATTTAAAAGAGATTTCCCAATTAAAAGCGTGCCAGTTAATCCATTCTGATCCGGTTGAAAAGCGCTGGACCGTGCCCACTGCCCTGCAGCCAGCCTCGCAAGCTGAGCTGATTGATTCCCAACCAATCTTCTCCACAAGACTGCAACCCAAGATGCAATGACCCACAAGGTAAAGCTTGAATAAGACCCAGGTCAAGAAAACATGGCTGTGCCAACTACTAGCAGTGACCTTCTGGAGCTGGTGAGTCAGGTTAGATATCAACGTCTGGGATAAGAAATTAAACTACTGAACTGAATGTATAACGGCGAGGGACTTTTTGCATTTCCATTGTAAGGGGAACTAAATTTTTGGGTGAGAATTTGGCCTATTGTTCACAGTCATTATGAAATACATTTTAATGCATTCTAAAAAGTAAATATTTGCGATAAAAAGTCAACTTATAATGGAGCCTGTGTAGGCCGCTCTACTGCGCCTATAAAGCCCTTTAAAAAATCATCCAAACACCTCCATTAGGGTTTTATATACATGATGTAAGTATATAAGTAGTGTAGTAACAGGCACCCTTTATAATAACATTTAATATTTACGTATTTTGATCATTTTAAACATCAATTTCTAAAAGGCATCACTGATTAATGCTCACTGCAGACGTTGAGAGCCAACAAACATAATAACACATCACTTACTGTACAAAGTCTGCTGTCAGTGGGATGCCAAACGCTTGGATGATCATATATTCCAATTTAGAGTAAGAATGACACATAATCCTTGCGAAAAAAGGGGGTGGAACCAGGGCTGGGCGATATATCGATATTCTCGATTTATCGCGGGTTTGTCTCTGTGCGATATAGAAAATGACTATATCGTGATATTCGAGGATACATTGTCAGGCAGTTGCTTTTAGCTGCTGGCATTACACTTCAGGCGTTCCTCACTCTTTGTTGTCTCTCCTTCTCACAGAGACTTAAAGGGGAACATTATCACCAGACCTATGTAAGCGTCAATATATACCTTGATGTTGCAGAAAAAGACCATATGTTTTTTTTAACCGATTTCCGAACTCTATAAGGGTGAATTTGGCGATTGAAACGCCTTTCAATTGTTCGCTGTCGGAGCAATGACCTTTCACCCGTGACGTTACAACGGGAAGCAATCCGCCATTTTCTCAAACACATTACACCCACCAAGTCAAATCAGCTCTGTTATTATCCGTTTTTTCGACTGTTTTCCGTACCTTGGAGACATCATGCCTCGTCGGTGTGTTGTCGGAGGGTGTAACAACACGATCAGGGATGGGTTCAAGTTGACTTACGTGGAGTGTGCTAATCAGACATATCAATGGTCACGGCATGCTGATCGATACTAACATGCCATTTAGGCTAGCTGTATGTACATATTGCATCATTTTGCCTCATTTGTAGCTATATTTGCATCCAGCCTTTCCCTCCACCCACATTTAATGCCAAACAAACACATACCAATCGACAGATTCAAGTACACCGGTGGTCAAAAGATGCGGAAGTCCCTCGTTTGTTCTGCACATTTTACCGACGACAGCTATGCTACGACAGATGGCACAGAGATGTGTGGATACCCTACGACACTCAAAGCAGATGCATTTCCAACGATAAAGTCAACAAAATCACAAAGGTGAGTTTTGTTGATGTTATTGACTTATGTGCTAATCAGACATGTTTGGTCACGGCATGACTGCCAGCTAATCGATGCTAACATGCTATTTAGGCTAGCTGTATGTACATTTCTAGCTATATTTGCATCCGGCCCTTCCCTCGACCCACATTTAATGCCAAACAAACACTTACAAATCGACGGATTTAAGTTGCTCCAGTGGTCAAAAGATGCAATCGTTGGTTAGAAGGCGATCGCCAAATTCGTCCTCGTTGCCTTTGTCTGTCGTGATATGGCTCAATAGCTTCAGTTTTTTCTTCAATTTCGTTTTCGTTATCTGCCTCCACACTCCAACCATCTGTTTCGATACATGTGTAATGTGTAGAATTGCTTAAACTGCTGAAATCCGAGTGTGAATCCGAGCTAATGTCGCTATATCTTTCTGTTCTATCTGCCATGTTTATTTGTATTGGCGTCACGCAGTGACGTCACAGGAAAATGGACGGGTGGATCTACAGATAGCGAAAATCAGGCACTTTAAAGCCTTTTTTCGGGATATTCCATGATGGGTAAAATTTTGAAAAAACTTCGAAAAATAAAATAAGCCACTTGGAACTGATTTTTAATAGTTTTAACCCTTCTGAAATTGTGATAATGTTCCCCTTTAAAACACGCGCACCTTCTTACATACGTCACATACGTAAATGCCCTCGCGGAGCAGATAGGTAGCGGCATGGGTAACGTTAGCTGTGGTGCGAGTGGTAATACGAGAGAGAGAAGGTGCGAATCTGGTAACAAATGAAGGAAGAATTAATTCCCAAGAAAAACAGCAGGGGGTCAATCGTCTGGCGGTAGTTTGGCTTCAAGAGGGAATATGTCGAACAGACAACCATAATTTGTCAAGTGTGGGGCAAAAGCGTTGCTACAAAAAGTAGCATTACTGCTAATATGTAGCATCATTTAAAAATGCACCTGCTCGAGAATAAAGAGTGCTTGAAACTCCGCATGTCAACATCTCCGTTCGGTGCCACACCCACAAAATGCCGAGGAAACCCTTTCCACATCAAAACCGTATTAAAAAAAATAGTCAACAACAGAAGGAGATAACGTCCGCAGTAACATACTACATAGCATAGGACATACACTATTTCCCATTATGCAACTCATTTTTTTTTAGAGTTATTGAAATGTCTTGTGTGACATCATGCACAAAAGTGCACTTTATTTGTTTTAAACTATTGTACTAGCGTTCTGTACAAAAAGCGCACTTTAATTTAGTGTTGTTTTGATATGTCATCTTAGTGACATCATGCACAAAAGTGCACTCATAGCTCATTTTAAAATGTCTCTGACAATCTTGCACTTTCTGTATTGAAATGACATGAATGTGTGTGTCACTGCTTAATAACTGTTTAATAAATACACTTTTGGTCAACTGACTTAGTTTTGATTTCCCTCTCTGCATGAAAGTTTAAAAGGAGCATATATTAATGCAGTATGAAGAAGAATGTTTTAATGTAGACACATAGAATCATCATACTGCTGTGATTATATGTATCAAGTGTTCATTCAAGGCTAAGGCAAAATATCGAGATATATATCGTGTATCGTGTCATGGCCTAAAAATATCGAGATATTAAAAAAAGGCCATATTGCTCAGCCCTAGGTGGAATGAAGCGTATTTACATGTTATTCTCGTAACTTTGCCAAATTGGCTGTCAAAGTGTACCAACTTGTCAGAATACACCTTTGTCGGTCGGCTATCCAAGTGAGAGGCATGATTTATGATTGAGAATACAGTTTGACAAGCAAGGAAAACGAGGAAGCAGCTGATCAGTGGAACATGTCAACATCTGCACACAAGTTCGAGCTCACTATGCCGCTATTAATAGTTTGTCTGCGTTAGCGCTTATAATAACAATACCTCTAACACTTGGTTAATATTCAAATTACGAAATGTAAATGGAGTATTGTTGATTCTTTCAGGATGTTTTTTTATTGGGTTTTATGATCGACGTGAAGTGAAGTGAATTATATTTATATAGCGCTTTTCTCTAGTTACTTAGAGGGTTTTATATAGTGAAACCAAATATCAAAGGTACATTTAAACCAGTGTGGGTGGCACTGGGAGCAGGTGGGTAAAGTGTCTTGCCCAAGGACACAACGGCAGTGATTAGTATGGCAAAAACGGGAATCGAACCTGGAGCCCTCAAGTAGCTGGCACGACCACTCTACCAACCGAGCTCTGCTGCCCCATACTACCAGATGACAAATCAAAAATCCGTACCGGTATCAATTCTGTTCTAAATGTGTCCACCAGATGCCTTAGACTTAGACAAACTTTAAAGATCCACAAGGGAAATTGTTCCACACAGTAGCTCAGATACAATGATGGAAAGTGTAAGGATGGAAAGGACAATGCAGGTATAAATAGACTAAATATAGCGATGTAAAATATAAAATATGTACCTAATATTTAGATAATACATGTGCAGTATATTATTCATATGGATATATAATAATTAGGGGTGTAACGGTACACAAAAATTTCGGTTCGGTACGTACCTCGGTTTAGAGGTCACAGTTCGGTTCACTTTCGGTACAGTAAGAAAACAACAAAATATACATTTTTGGGTTATTTATTTACTAAATTTGTAAACAATGGCCTGATCCTTTTAACATTGGAAACACTATAATAATTTTTCCCACGTTAATCCACATTTAACTGCCTCAAGTTGTTGCTTAGATGAAATAAAATGACAACTTTTCTTCTACATATAAAAAGTGCAACATTAAACAGGTTCAAGTCAACTCATCATGCTTAATTAATTACAGCATTGGGGAAGCCTGTAGTTGATTTTTTATTATGTAAATGTTATATTTTTATCAACATGTGATAGCAGGGACCCTGCCATTCAAAACTAGGCTGCTACATTACTAATGATTCATGTTACTATAGCTGGAAAATAGTACAATAGCAATAGGAGAGACTATTCATCCCTGATCACCATGGAGTTCATGTAGGCTTTATGATGCACTTACATTATTATATACACTATCGGAGACAGAAACTCTTCATTTAACATAATGTCCTTTTTTGCTGCTTCAACACACCTCAATCAAGACTGTCCGCAACACACACACACACACACACACACCGCAAGATTAGCTAACGTTACGCTAAAAGCTAACTAGCCTTCACCTAAAGCCAGGACTGCGAGTGAGCTCATAGTGATGTTTAGAAAATAGTTGACTTGGAAGTGTTTAGTATAATTTGGGGAGAGTCCGTTGCTCCCCTGCTAAACGCCTATCTGCTCGACGCTGAAGCGCTGACTAGATGCGCTCTGAATACGCACTGCTGATTGGCTTGTTATCGCTACTGTTGTAACCAATCAGATGGTTGTGTGGGAGGGACAATGCTGGGTGCTGTGCAGGAGACAGAGGCAGAACGGAGCGGAGCAGCTTGTTAAGACTTTAGCATAGGCGGCTACTTCATATGTTCGTGTGGAACTCGTTCGGTACTCCTCCGCACCGAACCGGAACCCCAGTACCGAAACGGTTCAGTACAAATACACGTACCGTTACACCCCTAATAATAATATGTCTATACCATATATACAGTATATAACATTACCATGTACAATACCAAGTCTTTGTATCTTTCTAAACAATGCTACATATGTATAAACAAATAAACAGCAAGATGTTAGTACATCATTTGAGGAAAATGAGCAAACTACATGAATAACATCCTGTACTTTGATTTTAATATTATTTTTTTATCTTGACAGATTGAAAATTAACACTAAATGATGAACATTATCACATAATTTATTCAGAAAGTATAAATGATGACAAATAAAGATATAATAATAGTAACCGCAACATGTAAGTGTAAAAAAATCCCACCAACAACATGATTTGAACATTTTCAAACTGGGCTTGTTCTATTTTTAAACAAAGAAAAAAATCCGAAGTTGTCTTTATTTTTAAATTATCGTGCTGTGATTTTGCCGGTCCGACCCAATTGAGAGTAGATTTTTCTCCATGTGCCCCCCCCCATCTAAAATGACTTACACAGCCCTGCTCGAAGTGAATACTGTATATTATTTAGCACCTTGCCTGCAGTTTCCCATGTTAAATAGTCAACAGTTGTTTAGAATAAGTAACCCATCTGGCCTTGTTATAGCTTTTTTCACAACGGTGTGACTTCTTTGGGGAAAGCTGACATATTTGTTTTTGAATGGTGATCGCACACATTATCCTTATTAATAGCATCTTTTTTTTTTTGGTGAGCTTGCCAAGTCACCACTTCACTGCTGTACCTTTATGCACAGTCGGCTTCTGGAAACAGCTTACACGCCCTGACCCACTAAACATATTTCCGTGTGTGTGGACACACAGTGGGGATTTTTCACGCGCGCATACACACAAGAATGGAGACAATTAAGCTAACCATAGACTCTCCGGGTGCTCCTGAGAGTCACTCTTTCCATCACACTCTACACAAAGTGGGGTCATTAGCATACACAGGTTGAAAGGTGTCTCTACTGTTAGTCCGACCGCCGCTAATGACGGGTGTGGCAGAATGTGACATACGTGAGAAATGCGCTGCTCTTGGTGCTGGGACACCGTTCCGCGATGAAGATGAATACGCTCGTAGGGCAACAATAACAATAGTTTCAAAGTTGAAATCAAGATGGCAAATTGGTGCGTCTTAAGCCCTATTACCTTTCTGCTGTTGTTGGTAGTAATGTCAGGGTATCTGCAGGTTTTGAAAGTCAAATTTAAGACTTTTTAAGACCTCTTCAATGCCACATTGAATGAAATTTAAGACCGAAAACAAAGATAAAAAATCTATAAATATAAGCGATGGTTGGGGATCCCACTGTACTACAACCTCAATGACAATCAGTCAAGTTTACTTTTTGTATGTTTATTAATAAACAAACTGATAAGCACCACACTGCCAAACAGCTTATCAAAAATCTTGAGAGATCCAAAAACTTTGACACCCAAAACAAACAAACCAACACCAACGCCAGTAAAAACATAATAACCGAGGTGAGGGTAAAAATAAATTACATTTGGTCAATAATAGTGCAAAACAGTATTATAACATCAACAACAAAACACTGAACACACACTCAAATGAGCCTCAGTTGAGCTTCAGCTGGCTGTTCTCATTCACGAGTTCTCTCTCTATTTTTTTCAGCTCACTTATTTTTTCTTTTTATCTCTTGAAGAGATACAAAGAAAAAATGAGTGAGCCGAAATCACTCACTTTTACTCAAAGACGTGCCCCGAAAAAAAACAAAAACTGGCCCGACAATTTAAGACTCTTGAACGCATCATAATAATCCCCTCAATTCCCCCCAATCACGGATTAACTCGCTGGAATATAAAGACAATATAACATAAATCCATAAACATGGATGCATATGCAAAAGTGCCATATATTTATCTGCACAGTAATCTATTTATTTACCCTATTTTTCGGATTCTAAATTGCTCCGGAGTATACGTCGCACTGGCCGAAAATAAATAATAAAGAAGAAAAAAAACATATATACGTCGCACTGATGTATAAGTTGCATTTTTGGGGTAAATTAATTTGATAAAATCCAACACCAAGAATAGACATTTGAAAGGCTATTTAAAATAAATAAAGAATAGTGAACAACAGGCTGAATAAATGTACGTTATATGACGCATAAATAACCAACTGAGAAGGTGCCTGCTATGTTAACCTAACATATTATGGTAAGAGTCATTCAAATAACTATAACATACAGAACATGCTATACGTTTACCAAACAATCTGTCACTCCTAATCGCTAAATCCGATGAAATCTTCTTCCTCGATGTCACTTCTAAACAACTCTGCCAACTCCAAAGGTATGCGCCGCTTCCTCTTGTCGTTTTCTGTTGCATAATTCCCTACGTCCAGCTTGTAATCTGCAGTACATGATTTCCTTTTCGGTGCCATTTTTGTTCAGCCCTTTTTAGTTTTTATAAGTTACCGCCAACGATGAAATGATCCATTTTAATAGCTACGGCAGTAGCATATAGCACAGGGGTAGGGAACCTATGGCCCTAGAGCCAGATGTGGCTCTTTTGATGACTGCATCTGGCTCTCAGATAAATCTGAGCTGACATTGCTTAACACGATAAATAATTAATAATTCTACTTGTAATCACAGTGTTAAAAATAACGTTCAATATATAAAACATTCTCATGCTTTTTTATGTTTAAGAAGCTGTGTTAATGGTAACAAGTTATTTATTTATTATTGGTTAGTGTGGGGCTTGCCCTCCTGGGGGTTCTTCAGACCACCAAGCACTGACATGAGAGCCTGTTTCAGGGTTACAATATCGTTTTATTTTTCAATAAGTCTCTCAGTTGCTTTAGAGCAATTGTATTTTTCTCTTTAGTTCTCGCTCACGCTCTGGCTCCAGCTCCAACCCTGTCTCTCCCCCTGGCTGATGCTTACAGTATAACAGAGCGACATGTGATTAGATAACAAGGCCCAGGTGGGCCATCTACACACCTGTGGCTGATTTCGAGGCCAGTCCTGGCAACACCCCGCTTCGCTGCAGGCCCGCAGGCCACGACCCCTCCACAGTTTGCTTCATAATAATGTTAATCCAAAGAATAAGAGACCTATTATACTCTAGAAATGTTGGTCTTACTTAAAAATGCACGCGTTTAGTTGTGTTCAGTGTTAAAAAAAATATTATATGGCTCTTACAGAAATACATTTTAAAATATTTGGCTTCTTGGTTCTCTCAGCCAAAAAGGTTCCCGACCCCTGATATCGCAGTTAGCAGTGCACTTCTGCCATGACCCTCCCCCGCCAAATTCTTATTGGTTGACGTATATGTGACGATTGCTGTCATTTTCTTCGTCTCTTCCGCGAATGAGATAAATAATATTATTTGATATTTTACGGTAATGTGTTAATAATTTCACACATAAGTCGCTCCGGAGTGTATGTCGCACAACCGGCCGAACTATGAAAAAAACTACGACTTATAGTCTGAAAAATACGGTATATCTGCATCTTATTGCCCTTTTATCCTGCACTACCATGAACTAATGCAACAAAATGTTCTTATCTGTATCGTAAAGTTCACATTTAAATGAGAATAAAAAGAAGCTTAAGCCTAAAAAGAAAACAGTGAAAGTCATGTTCTTACCTTCAAGCCTGACCACCAGAGGCACCTTTAGCTCCAGCTCTCGACATGCTTTGGTGATACCATTGGCAATGATGGCACAGTTGACGATCCCCCCAAAAATGTTGACAAGAATAGCCTCAACCTGAGAATGAAAAGTTGGATTTAGAACAAGGCGAGCTAAAAACGGCATGTGCTGGGAGGATGATATTAAAAAAAAAAAAAAAAAGACGATTTGAAGTCAGATGAGATTTGATATCCAAACATGAGTGCTGGACTTTTTTTCCATGTTTTCATTTTTTTTCAGATGGGAATCTCACAAGCTGATTAAGTGGGTCAAACAATACAAATAGTATAATACATTACATCATTTTTGCTACAGGTTAAAAACAATGGCACTGAAGTCTTCTGATAATGAACCAGAAGTACTATTTCAATGTAACATTGCACAAATACAGTCGTGGTCAAAAGTTTACATACACTTGTGAAGAACATAATGTTACGGGTGTCTTGAGTTCCAAATAATTCCTACAACTATTATTTTTTTTGTGATAGAGTGATTGGAGCACAAAATTGTTTGTCACAAAAAACATTCATTAAATTTGTTTATTTTACAAATTTATTATGGGTTTACTGAAAATGTGACCAAATCTGCTGGGTCAAAAGTATACATACAGCAACATACATTATCAATGTTGGTGGTGATGGAGAAAAGTTACAATCAAATCAAATTAGCTCCATGGCATGGCCTCTTAACTGCAGGTGAGTGATTATGATTGATGGCACCTGTTGACTTCTCTGAATACATTTAAATAATTCTCATGTGGTGCAGTCATTAGACTCGGTTACAAACGCAACATTGGGAAAGTCTAAGGAACTCAGCACAGATCTGAAAAAAAAAAAAAGAATCATTCACTTGAACAAGTCAGGAAAGTCACTTTGAGCCATTTCAAAGCAGCTTAAGGTCCTATGAGGAACTGTGCAGACAATTGTTCCTAAGTTTTAAAGTGCATGGCACAGTTTTGTCACTGCTACGATCAGGAAGAAAAAGGCAAGCTGTCAGCTGCTGCTGAGAGAAAACTGGTCAGGATGATCAAGAGTCAACCGAGAAACACCAAAAAACAGGTCTGCAATGAATTGGAGGAAAGTTCTGTGGTCAGATGAAATAAAAATTGAGCTGCTTGGAGGAGATTGAGCTTTTTGGAGGAGAAACGGTGAGGCCTTTAAACATGGTGGTGGTAGAATCATGCTCCGGGCTTGTTTTGCTACCAATGGAACTGGTGCTTTACAAAGAGTAAATGGGACAATGAAAAAGGAGGATTACCTCCAAATTCTTCAGGACAACCTAAAATCATCAGCCCGGAGGTTGGGTCTTGGGCTCAGTTGGGTGTTCCAACTGGACAATGACCCCATATACACGTCAAACGTGGTGAAGGAATGGCTAAATCAGATTAGAATTAAGGTTTTAGAACGGCCTTCCCAAAGTCCTGACTTAAACGTGTGGACAATGTTGAAGAAACAAGTCCAAGTCAGAAAGCCAACACATTTAGCTGAACTGCACCAATTCTGTCAAGAGGAGTGGTCAACAATTCAACCAGAAGCCATAATAAGTTCATTAAAAAAAATTAAAAAAACGTAATCTACAGTGGGGCAAAAAAGTATTTAGTCAGCCAAGGATTGTGCAAGTTCTCCCACTTAAAAAGATGACAGAGCTCTGTAATTTTCGTCATAGGTACACTGCAACTGTGAGCGACAGAATGTGAGAAAAAAAACCCCAGGAATTCACATTGTAGGAATTTTAAAGAATTTATTTGTAAATTATGGTGGAAAATAAGTATTTGGCCAACCGTTCAAAGCTCTCATTGATGAAAGGAGGTTTTGGCTCAAAATCTCACGATACATGGCCCCATTCACTCTTTCCTTAACACGGATCAATCTTCCTGTCCCCTTAGCAGAAAAACAGCCCCAAAGCATGATGTTTCCACCCCCATGCTTCACAGTAGGTGTGGTGTTCTTGGGATGCAAATCAGTATTCTTCTTCCTCCAAACACGACGAGTTGAGTTTATACCAAAAAGTTATATTTTGGTTTCATCTGACCACATGACATTCTCCCAATCCTCCCCTGTATCATCCATGTATCCATTTTGGTATAAACTCAACTCGTCGTGTTTGGAGGAAAAAGAATACTGAGTTGCATCCCAAGAACACCACACCAACTGTGAAGCATGGGGGTGGAAACATCATGATTTGGGGCTGTTTTTCTGCTAAGGGGACAGGACGATTGATCTGTGTTAAAGAAAGAATGAATGGGGCCATGTATCGTGAGATTTTGAGGCAAAACCTCCTTCCATCAGTGAGAGCTTTGAATGGTTGACCAAAAACCTATTTTCCACAATAATTTACAAATAAAATCTTTAAAATTCCTACAATGTGAATTCCTGGATTTTTTTTCCACATTCTGTCTCTCACAGTTGAAGTGTATCTATGATGAAAATTACAGACCTCTGTCATCATTTCAAGTGGGAGAACTTGCACAATCGGTGGCTGACTAAATACTTTTTTGCCCCACTGTATGTGCTTTAATCACTCTATCACAAAAAAATAAGAGTTGTAGAAATTATTGGAAAACTCAAGACAGCCATGACATTATGTTCTTTACAAGTGTATGTAAACATTTGACCAGGACTGTACATCTGGGTATCATTTCTAAAGCAGCCATCAAAAACACAGACATGACAGTTTCAGCACACTGACATGTGCCACGCAATTTAGGATGCTGCTGTCTTGCAGTAGGACACAAAATACACTAACTAAAAATCAACACAAAGTGATGGACTGAACAAACACAGTAAGGCAGTTTAGAAAATGTGTCTTGTGTGTCTAAGCGTGCGATTACACTAACGATATCCCACTTGATAATTAGCCGGGCTGGCTGACTGGAAAAGCAGACAGAGCACACAGGATTAATCCTCCATGTTTGTTTATAATCACTTCTAATCTGCTAGGGCCGCTTCGGACGAGCAGCTCGAGAGTGTGTCTCGGACGCGTGTCTGTTTGCACACTGTGATGGTGTGCGCTTTTTTTCCCTGTGTGGTAATGATGTTTACTGGGAGAGGAGATCAAGGACTTGGATAGCTATTAGAGTGACAGTCAAGGCATTGTCCTTTACGGGCTATCCAAATGAACATCTCCTTGTAAACAGCAGAGAGCAGGGCAGAACGCTGCAACAGACAAGATAAGTGGGCAACAGCATGCCAAAACGGACAAGTTGTTGGCACAGAATAAAGATGTGCTTAGACCGGGGGTGTCAAAGGTGCAGCGCAGAGGTTTTATCCAGCCCGCGGGATGAATTTGCGAAGTATAAAAATGAGCCGAAATTTTGAATGAAATACAATGCTGTTCTAAATCTGTCCACTAAATGTCGCAATAGAAACTCGTCATACAGTGGGGCAAAAAAGTATTTAGTCAGCCTCCGATTGTGCAAGTTCTCCCACTTAAAATGATGACAGAGGTCTGTTATTTTCATCATAGGTACACTTCAACTGTGAGGGACAGAATGTGAAAAAAAATCCAGGAATTCACATTGTAGGAATTTTAAATATTTTTTTTTGTAAATTATGGTGGAAAATAAGTATTTGGTCAACTTCACAAGTGTAAGTAAAGTTTTGACCACGACTGTATGTGTTTTTTGGGGGGGGGGGGTTTGTGCATATTTTGATCATTGCTCTGCAACACCAGACCAGCTTTTACTGTAATGGGATGACTAACACTTTTGCATGGCAGTAAATTCTCTTTCACGCAACACTTTTCGAACAATAGTATTAGGCAAAATTAAATATATCAATGCGCTGAAGAAAGGTATATTTCTGTCCATCGTCCATTATAACTCACAACACCAGCAATAAAACAAGACAAAGACTAACACGATGGGTTACTGTCAGCATACATGAGTAAATACAGTATTGTATGTCAGTGTGAATACATGTAAAAAAAAATAATGAGGTATGACAAATGCAAATAATTCAACTATAATTGTCCATTTGCATGTTGAAAATCTTGCCTGCTGTGCTCAGCGTGCACTTTTTAACTGTATGCAGAAACACAGCAGGGTGCAGGGTCAGCATCATTAAAATGTATAGACAATATTTACAACCGCAGTATAATTGTACAGTACAGCGTACAACTCTTATTCAATACTAACCACCACAGAACTTAAATAGAGATGAAGACTTAATTTTACTAAGCCTGCACAGTGGACTTCACGGCTCCCACTAGGGGACAGCAGAGATCCAAAAGCCTTTTTAAAAACCTCACTATGGCTGATTCTGCTCCAGAGGGCTTTGCAGCCCATTTTTCAATGCTGTCTCTTTTGGGAAGAGCCATATTTCTTCCATTCATGCATCTTCTATTGACATCCATGTATATAAATGATAGGTAGAAAAAGATTTATGTTGCTTGGCAAAGAAGTAAGTGTTGTTTATAACAATATGTAGCCTATGCATCAATGGCTGCATTGCATTTTTATTTTTTTGGGCAAAGTTTGTGTTTTCTTATTAAACATTTTTAGAATTGTACTGCTTGCAGACAATAAAATCTGGCAAAAAAAAGTCATACAATTACTCGGTTGGTAGAGCGGCCGTGCCAGCAACTTGAGGGGTGCGGGTTCGATTCCCGCTTCCACCATCCTTGTCACTGCCGTTGTGTCCTTGGGCAAGACACTTTACCCACCTGCTCCCAGTGCCACCCACACTGGTTTAAATGTAACTTAGATATTGGGTTTCACTATGTAAAGCGCTTTGAGTCAATAGAGAAAAGCGCTATATAAATATAATTCACTTCACTTCACTACAAAAAAAGTGCCAAAAAAAACCCCAATATGATCAAAGTTCTATTACAAATTGGGCTCAAAAACACAAGATCCCTTTAGCTATACTAAAAAAGAAATACATAATAAAAATGTTTGCAGTTTCAGCGCCACACTGGAGTCCTATCTGGGTCGATAGGGAACACATTTGAGTTTAATCTTCATGATGTGGCTGCCACTCCAATCAAAAGATTTTGCCTTGCTTTATCTGAGAAAATCTCATTCTGAGGTATAAAATAGCACTACCAGGTGAGCTAACTTGGCAGCAGGGTATATTTATATCATTAAAATTCAGCACATGTGAGGAATCACATATAAATGTGCCCAGCTCGCTATTTTTGCACAATCGTTGTGCTTTGTTGCAGGCGCTGTTATATAGCATGAGCCTGCCAGCTGAAATTATTCAAATTTTACAAAACAGAACCACTGCTGTTGGCAATCTAAAACCTGCCAAGGCATTTTTGAGTCAAACTTGAACAACAACAAAAACAGAGGGTTTCATATGAAAAATGGGCTGGCATGACTACTAAAATGAAACACTACAAATGTACCAGAGAATATAATATGACATGTATTCATGTACAATGCCAGATAGAGTGCTGACCGTCGTTTTTCATAACATGAAAGTTTTACCAGCAAAATACAAACCTCTCACTGTACGAACCCTTGGATTCACAGACTGAATACAAATATGCTTGTCTTAGTGTATTCACGCTTCATGCCGCCATTGTGTGCCTCACATTGCAACCATTTTGTGCCCGGCAGCACAGCCATTGTGGACGAGCTTATTGCTCATTTACTCGTTAGCTACTGTGCTTAGTGCTACTTTCTGTGCTTTTTAAATGCTTTTTTGACTTCATAGAAAATGTTTTGTAGTTTTGCTAGTTCAACATGGGTTCAAAGAAAGTGAGGGACTCGCGATGTGTGGTTGGAAATAGAGATGTCCGGTAGTATCGGACTGCCGATACTGTCGGCCGATAAATGCTGTTAAGTTTAATATCGTCAATTATCGGTATCGGTTTCAAAATGTAAAATTTATGACTTTTTAAAATGCTGCTGTACGGAATGGTACACGCAGGGAGAAGTCCAGAGCGCCAATAAACCTTAAAAGCACTGCCTTTACGTGCCGGCCCAATCACATATTATCTACAGCTATGGCTACGGCTACGGCAATGCATACTTGGTCAACAGTCATACAGGTCACACCAAGGGTGGCCGTATAAACAACTTTAACACTGTTACGAATATGCGCCACACTGTGAACCCACACCAAACAAGAATGACAAACACATTTCAGGAGAACATCCGCACCGTAACACAACTTGAACACAACATATCAAATACCCAGAAGCCCTTGCAGCACTAACTCTCCGGGACTCTACATTATACTGAGAGAGCATGTCCCAAATTCCAAGCTGCCGTTCTGAGGCATGTTGAAAAAAATAATGAACTTTGTGGCTTCAATAATAAATATGGCAGTGCCATATTGGCATTTTTTCCAAAACTTGAGTTGATTTATTTTAGAAAACTTTGTTACATTGTTTAATGCATCCATCGGGGCATCACAACAAAATTAGGCATAATAATGTGTTAATTTCACAACTGTACATATCAGTATCGGTTCATATCGGAATCAGTAATTAATAGTTGGACAATATTGGAACCATTAATAGTTTGTCTGCGTTAGCGTTTATAATAACAATATCACTAAAACTTGGTTAATATTCAAGTCACAAAAAGTAAATGGAGTAATGTTGGCTGTTTTTGAATGGAAACTTATTGGATTTTATGGGCAAAATAGTGGAGTTCTGTAAGCAGACTTTTATTTATGTTTATATTTAGAATGCATTAAAAAAATCCATCCGTAGTCATGTCTTTCATATTGATTGTGAACGATAGGCAATATTCCAAAAAAAAGTGAATTTTCCCTTTAAGTCGAGCTGTGGGTGGTTTGAAAAAGTGGAAAAGTGGAGAGGTACTGTGTTCACGCTGCAGCTGACAAAGCTGCTACGGAGGAATTTTTCAAGAACGTTGAGGATTTAATGGGCGAAGGGGGCTTCTACGGCAGCAAGTTTTTAACTGTGATGAGAACAGGCTTTTTTTTAAAAAAGATGCATGAGTGGAATTAGAATACAGGTGAGGAGAAGTATAATACAGGTGAATTAAAGGCCTACTGAAATGAGATTTTGTTATTTAAACGGGGATAGCAGGTCCATTCTATGTGTCATACTTGATCATTTCGCGATATTGCCATATTTTTGCTGAAAGGATTTAGTAGAGAACATCGACGATAAAGTTCGCAACTTTTGGTCGCTCATAAAAAAGCCTTGCCTGTACCGGAAGTAGCAGACGATGTGCGCGTGACGTCACGGGTTGTAGGGCTTCTCACATTGTTTATAATCATTGCCACGAATTGCACCAGAGAAAGCAACAAGTTCCCCATTAATTTGAGCGAGGATGAAATATTTGTGGATGAGGAAAGTTAGAGTGAAGCACAAAAAAAAAAAAAAGCGACGGCAGTGTGAGCGATTCAGATGTTATTAGACAGCTTTACCAGGATAGTTCTGGAAAATCCCTTATCTGCTTATTGTGTTAATAGTGTTTTAGTGAGATTATAAAGTCATACCTGAAAGTCGGAGGGCTGCGGTGAACGCCAGTGTCTCTGAGAGGAGCCAAGCTCACAGCTGCCTTTTTGACAGCTACAGGAGGAGATTGCATAATCCACTCAAGTCTCCGGTAAGAGCCAACTTAATATCACAATTTTCCCATTCAAAAACTTGCTGGTTGACGTAGAGAAACATGTTCACTTGACCGCTCTGTGTTAGAGCTTCACAACAAACAAAGAAACACCGGCTGTGTTTCGGTGCTAAAAGCAGCTGCAATCCACCGCTTTCCACCAACAGCATTGTTCTTTATAGTCTCCATTATTAATTGAACACATTGCAAAAGTTTCAGCAACACAGATGTCCAAATTACTGTGTAATTATGTGATGAAAAGAGATGACTTTTAGCCGTAAGTGGTGCTGGGCTAATATGTCCGCTCCAACCAATAACGTCACAAACACGCGTCATCATTCCGTAACGTTTTCAATAAGAAACTCCGCGGGAAATGTAAAATTGTAATTTAGTAAACTAAAAAGACCGTATTGGCATGTGTTGCAATGTTAATATTTCATCATTGATATATAAACTATCAGACTGCGTGGTGGGTAGTAGTGGGTTTCAGTAGGCCTTTAAATTGTGAGTCCAGTCCAGGTTATTGTTGAGGTGAACACCCAAGTCCACTATTTCTAAATCAGATCCCTGGATGTTCCCCGATTTAGGTGGTAGAGCTGAACCCTAGAAGTCAATCACAAGCTCTTTTGTTTTACTGGTGTTCAAGTGCAGGTCATTACGTGTACACCGGTCAATGAAGCCTGAGAGGACTTCTCGGTATTTCTGCTTGCTCTCTCATACACACATCTCACCACTGCAGAATCGTCTGAGAACTTCTGCAGATGGAGTTGGAGTCATGCCTGAAGTCTGAGAAATAGAGCGTGGACAGGTAAGGTGAGACTGAAGAACAGTCACGCAGCCTCACGTCTTGCGGCCTGTCGATGAGCTAGTTAACGATCCATGCAGCCAGGTGATGTCCACTCCCGTCCCTTCCAGTTTCACCAGCAGCACTGCCGGCTGGATGGTGTTGAAAGCACAGGAGAAGTCAAAGAACATGACTCTCACCGCACTTCCTGCAGTCTCCAGGTGGGTGAGGGCCGGATGCAGCCGGTACAGTAGATGATGTCCAGGCATCATCCACCCCAATGCCTGGACAGTAAGCCAACTGCAAGGGGTCCATTGCTGACACTGTGTGCGCACGTAGGTGGCTGAGGATTATCCGCTCTATGGTTTGCATGAGGTGGGAGGTCAGGGCAACAGGTCTGAAGTGCTTTAGCTCCTTCGGATGAAGTGTTTTTAAGGATTGGAACCACACAGGAGGTTTTCCAGAGTGCAGGGACTTTTTCCAGCAGGCTGAGGCACAGGTTAAGAATGTAATGGACCACAACAGTTAAGTGTTCCGCTCATTCCCTGAGTAACCTGGAACTGAAGCCACCTGGGCCTGAAGCCTTCCTGACTTTGTTCCTTCCCAATTCTTTCCTCACTTGATTCAGACTGCTAGAGTGTTGGGTGGGTGATGGCTGGGTGCGGTGAACTGGGCTGGTGGGTTGTTGGGGGCTGACTGAGAGGGGCTTGTTAAGAAGGTGTGGACCATGCTGAGGTGTAAACGGATGGGGCAGGAGTCGAGTTGTGTGCTGTGGATCTACATATTTGCAGTGAGGCCAGAGTCAAACCTGTTGAAAAAAACATTGAGTGTGTTGGCCCACTCTTGGTCGCCCGAAGCCTGGTGACCACTTCCATGACCTAACGTCCGTTTCAGGCTGGTCCACACTTCACGGATGGTATTTTGCTCCAGCCGTTGTTCCAGTTTTTGTTTGTAGTCCTTCTTACACCTCCTGATCTATTATTTAGGATCCTGCTAGACTCTTCACAGTTCCTCCTTGTTTTCTCAGGTGAAAGCCTTCTTCTTCTTGGTTAGTAGGGCCTCCAGCTCAGTGGTGACCCAGGGTTTATTTTTGGGAAAACACCAGACCGTCATGGAGGCACAGTGTTTTCCACACCGAAGTTTATGTATCCTGTTGCTCAGTGAAACTTTTGATGTCCTTTGGCCACTGCAGAACACATCCCAGTCTGTGCACGTCTGCTTTGTGGTGGCTGTTTTTCATCACAAGGATGTAGTGTGGCAGAAAGTACATTCATATTGCTAAGAATAAGCTTCACCTAAATCAATACTCAAGTCGCTTAAATCTTAGCTACCAAGATGGGCCAAGCTACAGATCCATCCACCACAGGTAATAGAATGGCGGTTGGACGGGTGCAAAAGCTACGTTGCTATCCTCATTCCGTAAACAGTGGCTTAAAAAGATGGAGAGTTTTAGCCTGCCTGGTGCACAGAGGTTTAGCAATGAGATTGAAAACCTGAAAGTTTTCCAGACCATAGTAGGTGACACCATGGTACCTGTAATAAGTAGACCGTTGTTGTTGTTTGGATACAAAAAGAGAATGTAGAGCCCCTTGTTATGTTGGTGTAATATATACAGTACATATAAAGTGGAGCAAAAAAGTATTTAGTCAGCCACCGATTGTGCAAGTTCTCCCACTTAAAATGATGACAGAGGTCTGTAATTTTCATCATAGGTACACTTCAACTGTGAGAGACAGAATGTGAAAAAAAAATCCAGGAATTCACATTGTGGGAATTATAAAGAATTTATTTTTAAATTATAGTGGAAAATAAGTATTTGGTCAACCATTCAAAGCTCTCACTGATGGAAAGAGGTTTTGGCTCAAAATCTCACCACACATGGCCCCATTCATTCTTTCCTTAACACGGATCAATCGTCCTGTCCCCTTGGCAGAAAAACAGCCCCAAAGCATGATGTTTCCACCCCCATACTTCACAGTAGGTATGGTGTTCTTGGGATGCAACTCAGTATTATTCTTCCTCCAAACACGACGAGTTAAATTTATACTAAAATGGATACATGGATGGTACAGCAGAGGATTGGGAGAATGTCATGTGGTCAGATGAAACCAAAATAGAACTTTTTGGTTTGAACTCAACTCGTCGTGTTTGGAGTAAGAAGAATACTGAGTTGCATCCCAAGAACACCAAACCTACTGTGAAGCATGGGGGTGGAAACATCATGCTTTGGGGCTGTTTTTCTGCTAAGGGGACAGGACGACTGATTTGTGTTAAGGAAAGAATGAATGGGACCATGTATCGTGAGATTTTAAGCCAAAACCTCCTTCCATCAGTGAGAGCTTTGAATGGTTGACTAAATACTTATTTTCCACCATAATTTACAAATAAATTCTTTAAAATTCCTACATGGTGAATTCCTGGATTTTTTTTCACAATCTGTCTCTCACAGTTGAAGTGTACCTATGATGAAAATTACAGACCTCTGTCATCATTTTAAGTGGGAGAACTTGCACAATCGGTGGCTGACTAAATACTTTTTTGCCCCACTGTACACATTACAGTGTCTTCAAAGTCTGTATTTTTTACTAAAATAGGGAATTTTGTCAAGCCTTGAACCAATTATCTATGGCTAAATGTTTTCTTATGCTGCTTCACGATACAAACGTTTAGATTTATGAACCATGTTCAAGATCCAATTAAATTTGTAAATTGAGTTCCACCCTACAGTACTGTATCGCGCTACATATTGTGGTCAAAGTACACAAAGCTTTAGTGAAATATAGACTTTTGTAGAGGCTGGGACCTATTATCCATCCATCTATCCATAAGTCACATTTAAATTGTTCCTTTGGAGAAATTTCCTTCAATATACAAACGATTCTGTTCATCCACAACGTATAACAGGGGTCGGGAACCTTTTTGGCTGAGAGAGCCATGAAAGCCAAATATTTTAAAATGTATTTCTGTGAGAGCCATATAATATTTTTTAACACTGAATACAACTAAATGTGTGCATTTTAAGTAAGACCAACATTTTTAGAGTATAATAAGTCCCTTATTCTTTTTAATAACATTGTTATTCTGAAGCTAGTAATAAATACTAATAGTAAGTAGTAAACCAGTAATAAATAAAATAATTCTACAATTAATGCAACTTCTTGAACAGGTGCGGTAAAAAACGGATGAATGGATTGAAATGCATGAGAATGTTTAATATTTTGAACATTATTTATATTTTGACCGTAAATTATAATTACTCATCGTGTTAAGCAATTTCAGCTAAGATTTATCTGAAAGCCAGATGCAGTCATCAAAAGAGCCACATCTGGCTCTAGAGCCATAGTTTCCCTACCCCTGATGTATAAGAACCAATTAAGCTTGTAAATGGAGGCTCCACTTTAATACATATGCATACATTATCATATTTACAAATTAAAATATGATTTTCATTTTATGACAGTCATCAAATTACATTCAGATACCAACAAAGGGTGTGAAATTGTGAACACCTGTCTCCCTCAAGATTCAACCGAAGGAGGACACAAACACTTTTCTTCATATTTTTGCCAGGCTTGTTTCAAGAGTTTTGCAAGCGTTACTGAATTATCAGTCCGATACACATTTCCATGCCCATACCCCATGTTAAGCACTCCTAATCTCTCCGCAGAAAGCAGTGAAACGGGAAAGCATGGTGTTTCTTTTGTTACTAGAAAGCAGATAGGGTTGGAAAAAGGCAGGGCTGCAGATGGGTGTGTCCCTCTGTGGCCTATTAAGGGCCATTGTTCTGTCTTATCTCCAGCAGACAGCCTGTACTGTCACCACGTGCTTTGGCAGGCCTTGTTTATTTGTTTTCGATCCCCACTCTAAGCCCCACGGCCACAGGTTAACATGCGCAACTTCCAAATGAAGGCTGGGCCCACGGTCCGTAATCACACATCTCTTAGAATAACAGGACCGCTACCGTAATTGAGCTGTGATTACAGTGTTCCAGTTCACTCTGAAGGACATGACCATTAGCATCCCTGAAAGCATTTCTACTATCATCGCCCCATCTACTCTTTACCAGTATTGTTTTTTTCTCCCCACTGTTTTCCCTAAATGCAATTCAGTTAATGTAGGCGCTGTTGAAAGCACGGGGAAGGAACATACATAGAAAATACTGCAATTAACCATTCCCATCATTATATTTATTTAAAATAAGATAATGGATTATTTGAGTAACCTTTTGCTTGTATTACCTACTCAGTGGCCTAGTGGTTAGAGCAGACATGGGCAAACTGCGGCCCACGATCCGTATACGGCCCGTTGAACGTTTTAATCCGGTCCGCGGAACTTGTACGAATTATTGAAAAAAAAAAAAATATATATATGTAAATATTTTTTTTTTTTTTACAAAAAACTCTTATCAATGTTGAAGTTTCTGCCTCCTGTAAGCGTTTTCAGCGCTTGACTACCGTTAAGGAGGAGCCACCCATTAAATTCTAAGTTTGATCACATTACGCCTATACTGGCTCACCTGCACTGGCTTCCTGTGCACTTAAGATGTGACTTTAAGGTTTTACTACTTACGTTTAAAATACTACACGGTCTAGCTCCATCTTATCTTGTCGATTGTATTGTACCATATGTCCCGGCAATAAATCTGCGTTCAAAAGATTTCGGCTTATTAGTGATTCCTAAAGCCCAAAAAAAGTCTGCGGGCTATAGAGCGTTTTCCGTTCGGGCTCCAGTACTCTGGAATGCCCTCCCAGTAACAGTTCGAGATGCTACCTCAGTAGAAGCATTTAAGTCTCACCTTAAAACTCATTTGTATACTCTAACCTTTAAATAGACCTCCTTTTTAGACCAGTTGATCTGCCGCTTCTTTTCTTTTTCTCCTCTGTCCCCCCCTCCCTTGTGGAGGGGGTCCGGTCCGATGACCATGGATGAAGTACTGGCTGTCCAGAATCGAGACCCAGTATGGACCGCTGGTCGGGACCCAGGATGGACCGCTCGCCTGTGTATCGGTTGGGAACATCTCTACGCTGCTGATCCGCCTCCGCTTGGGATGGTTTCCTGTGGACGGGACTCTCGCTGCTGTCTTGGATCCGCTTTGAACTTAACTCTCGCGGCTGTGTTGGAGCCACCATGGATTGAACTTTCACAGTATCATGTTAGACCCGCTCGACATACATTGCTTTCGGTCCCCTAGGTGGGGTTGCCTACATTTGAGGTCCTCTCCAAGGTTTCTCATAGTCATCATTGTCACTGGCGTCCCACTGTGTGTGAATTCTCCCTGCCCACTGGGTGTGAGTTTTCCTTGCCCTTATGTGGGTTCTTCCCAGGATGTCGTAGTCGTAATGGTTTGTACAGTCCTTTGAGACATTTGTGATTTAGGGCTATATAAATAAACATTGATTGATTGATTGATTGATTTCATATTATTATCGTCGGGCTTCACTGTGGCAGAGGGGTTAGTGCGTCTGCCTCAAAATACGAAGGTCCTGAGTAGTCCTGGGTTCAATCCCGGGCTTGGGATCTTTCTGTGTGGCATTTGCATGTTCTCCCCGTGAATGCGTGGGTTCCCTCTGGGTACTCCAGCTTCCTCCCACCACCAAAAACATGCACCTGGGGATAGGTTGATTGGCAACACTAAATTGGCCCTAGTGTGTGAATGTTGTCTGTGTATCTGCGTTGGCCCTGCGATGAGGTGGCGACTTGTCCAGTGTACACCGCTTTCCGCTCGATTGTAGCTGAGATAAGCACCAGCGCCCCCAAGGGAATAAGCGGTGAAAAAGGGATGGATTATTATCGTCGGTCAACCTTGTTCGTTTCACCATATCCCTGTAATACTGTGTTTCCCCACTACATGGCGCTCATTGACCTTCTCTTTAGCTTTGTCCTGTGAGCCCCTCTGTAAAAATGAGCTTATCAAAGCAAAGAAAACTGGACACTGAGTGCCGAGTATTTAATGCAGAGTAGACAACGAAATATTTTTTACTGAAGTCCGATCAAAGGCTGTGTCTGATATGCCAAGAAACTGTCGCGGTTTACAAAGAGTACAATATCAGCCGCCACTTTGCTACAGAAGATGCTACTTTGTTTGGCTCGACCTACGTCCGTGAGCAGACATTCAGCGTCATGAACATCAACAAAACCCGTCACAGATCCAGGTTAACTGACCAGCATCTCGGAGCTATCCTGAGAATTGCCACAACCAAACTCACTCCAGACTTTGATGCATTGGCAAAAAAGGGAGATCAACAACACTGTGAGTTTCTCTGTTGTTATTGTGTTATAATCAAATGTAAATAATTCAAGTAAATCAAATGTATACTCAGAATTTCTCTACTGTGTTTATTCTTAATCAAATGAAATTAATGCATTTGAAAAAAAAAAAAACTGTACAATGAGCCTTGCTGCCTACTCATGATATGTTAAGTGTTTGTAGGCCAAATCCTCACACGTAATGGCTTTTATATGTAATTTATAATATTTCACACAAACACTCCATCCATCTGTTCTTGGTCCGGCCCCCCTGTCAAATCTTAGAACCCAATGTGGCCTTCCTGGCACACCCCTGAGTTAGAGTTTCCGCCCTGAGATCGGTAGGTTGTGAGTCATACCAAAGACTATACAAATGGGTCCCATTGCCTCCAAGCTTGGCACTCAGCATCAAGGGTTGGAATTGGGGGTTAAATCACCATGAATGACTCCCGGGCGCGCCACCCCTGCTGACCACTGCTCCCCTCACTTCCCAGGGAGTGATCAAAGGGATGGGTCAAAAGCAGAGGACAAATTTCACCACACCTAGTGTGTGTCACAATCATTGGTACTTTAACTTTATTTCTTACCGGAACCTACAACCAGTGGTTGTCAACCAAGGCAAGGTGGCTGTTGTATAGCAAGCAGCGTACACAAGTGACCTATATATTCCCGCAAAAAGCAGATACCAGCAAAATATCAAATCAATGGAATAGATCCCTAAACTTCTTAAACAAAAAAAAGATTTGTCGAGTGAACAAAGGATTATTCGTTCCCAAACCAATCAAACTACCGCCTGGTCCAGACATCATTCTACACGACAAACCAGATGGAAAATTGGAAAAGCATTGAGGTTTACTACTTATTTTTGTATGGCTGGGTCAAGGTCATTGGTATCAAGACTTGAGTCACGAGTGCTGCTATGGTAAAAGCTGAACTCTTTTAAGTTTTGTTCACATTTGATTTATTTCATTTAGCCTTGCCGAGTTGGTGCTGTACATGTGTCTTAAGAAATACAAATCATATCTAAATTATACTTAAATTGGAAACACGAAACATTAAAAGTATATATCAAACAAACCTTTGACAGGGTGATCACCGGAAACTTGTGTATTGTTCGACTCTGCTCCACTAGACTGGAGAGCGTGCTACTTTTGTCGTCGTCTTTCATAAAATATTGCACTCCTCCGCCCTTCTTGATTAACTCTTGAAGAAACGTTATTCCGTTTCCCGATTGAAACGGTTAGTACAGCTGAAAACAATGCCAGGATAGGGCATTTTTTCTTCGAGAAAGTCTTAAATGTGGCCTAGTATCCATCGAGAACCGTCTCTAGCTTGACTACTATGCATTATACCTCGGTTGGTAGAGTGGCCGTGCCAGCAACTTGAGGGTTGCAGGTTCGATTCCCGCTTCCGCCATCCTAGTCACTGCCGTTGTGTCCTTGGGCAAGACACTTTACCCACCTGCTCCCAGTGCCACCCACACCGGTTTAAATGTAACTTAGATATTGGGTTTCACTATGTAAAGCGCTTTGAGTCACTAGAGAAAAGCGCTATATAAATATACTCCACTTCATTATCAATGAGCTGGTCATGAGCCGAATGTGAGGACATTTTAAATCCAACCAACAGATTAATTTGTTCGAATAATCAAATAAAACCACTTTCCAGCTTTAATGCAACTATTAGGAAAAATCGTTAAAATCCATCCATCCATTTTTTACCGCTTGTCCCTTTCGGGGTTGCGGGGGGTTGGCGGAGCCTATATCAGTTGCATTCGGGCGGAAGGCAGGGGACACCCTGGACAAGTCGCCAGCTCATTGCAGGGCAGAAAATTGTTGAAATAAACAAGACATTTTAAATGACGTTTCTTCTTTTTTTACTATGAATGTACATCCAATTAAAATAGCACTTTCACCACAGGAGCTTCACTATATAAAACTTATATAAAATCATGTTAGACCCGCTCGACATCCATTGCTTTCGGTTCCACTAGAGCAGGGGTGTCAAACTCAAATACAGGGTGGGCCAAAATTTTAAACGGGGGGGGTATTTGTTCTGCTGCGTTACGGTGCGAGTGTTCTCCCGAAATGTGTTTGTCATTATTATTTGGTGTGGGTTCACAGTGTGGCGCATATTTGTAACAGTGTTGGCATTGTTAATACGGCCACCCTCAGTGTGCCCTGTATGGCTGTTGATCAAGTATGCCTTGCATTCACTTGTGTGTGTGCTAAAGCCGCATATATTATGTGACTGGGCCGGCACGCTGTTTGTATGGAGGAAAGGCAGACGTGACCACAGGTTGCCGTTTCTTTTCTTTTTCTTCTATGTCCCACTCTCCCTTGTGGAGGGGGTCCGGTCCGATCCGGTGGCCATGTACTGCTTGACTGTGTATCGGCTGGGGACATCTCTGCGCTGCTGATCCGCCTCCGCTTGGGATGGTTTCCTGCTGGCTCCGCTGTGAACGGGACTCTCGCTGCTGTGTTGGATCCGCTTTGGACTGGACTCTCGCGACTGTGTTGGATCCATTGTGGATTGAACTTTCACAGTATCATGTTAGACCCGCTCGACATCCATTGCTTTCCTCCTCTCTAAGGTTCTCATAGTCATTATTGTCACCGACGTCCCACTGGGTCATTATTGTCACCGATGTCCCACTGGGTGTGAGTTTTCCTTGCCCTTATGTGGGCCTACCGAGGATGTCGTGGTGGTTTGTGCAGCCCTTTGAGACACTAGTGATTTAGGGCTATATAAGTAAATATTGATTGATTGATTGATTGATTGCAGAGAACGCTAAAGGTAGTGCCTTTAAGGCACGCCCCCAATATTGTTGTCCGAGTGGAAATTGGGAGGAATTCGGGAGAATGATTTCCCCGGGAGATTTCCGGGAGGGGCACTGAACTTCGGGAGTCTCCTGGGACAATTGGGAGGGTTGACATGTATGAGTATTAGCAGTAAATGCGGTGTTACAGCGAAACTGCCGCTGTATAACACCGGCGGGCAAGCTCTAATGTTAATTTGACATTGCCTCAAGGGCCAAATGAAATTACAGGGAGGGCCAAATTTGGCCCGCGGGCCAGTGTTTGACACCCATGTTTGACACCCATGCACTAGAGGGTGGGGCGTGGTTTGTCCACATATGCAGTCCTCTCCAAGGTTTCTCATAGTCATCATTGTCACCGACGTCCCACTGGGTGTGAGTTTTCCTTGCCCTTATGTGGGCTCTACCGAGGATGTCATTGTGGTTTGTGCAGCCCTTTGAGACACTAGTGATTTAGGGCTATATAAATAATCATTGATATATTGATTGATTTGATATAAAATAATAAAAAACAACCTGTGTAGCTTAAGAAGAGGTAACAGATGATTTATAAAGAATCATACTAAATTAAACGACTCTGATAAAGTATGATACATAGACTGACAATGTATTTATTAATTTAACACATACACATTAGAAAAAGTTTTAATTGGAGGAATCGTATTTGATTTTGAACAAACGTGTTAGCACCGACATACAAACTGTAGATTCTAACATGTCCTCAAATGCCCCCATTTGTTATGCAAGTCAAACATAAGACGGTGTTCGGAGCCAAGATAGACGTATTTTGTTTCTGCTTGTTTGTTGCTCTTAAATATGCAGGATGCTTTCTGGTAATGTGCTGGATGATTGATGTAGGGTTAATGTGGAATGCTGGCTGTGAGTGGCAGTGCAAACTTTTTTCCTGCAATATCTTTCTTTTTCAGTTTTAAACAATACAAAAAAAACATTCTCTCTACTTTTTAGAGCAATTTGCTGTCTTTCAACCTTGTCGTTTTTCTTTGAACCATCTCTCTTTATCGGCACTCTGCCGCCCCAACTAAGAATCTTAAGCTTTTTTTCTAATATCCAACCATCCATTTTCTACTGTTTGTCTTTCGGGGCTGCAGGAGGGGTGCTGGAGCAATCACGCCAAATTTCTTCCCCCCTACAAAAACCTTCCCCCTGGAAGAAATTTGGCGTGACAGCCCCTCTAATGCCTGAAAGAGGGTAGAAATGAGGGTAATGAGGGTAGAAAGACATTAAAGCAGCCCACACAGTTGCCTGTTTTAAAAGCATTATAATTGGCTGATTTTCATTGGTGAAAAATAACGGTGATGAAAAAATGTTAGCATTCCAGCATGCTAACCTTTCAAGCTATTTTTGCTTCGCTAATTTTACAGCTGTAACCCTTAAGAGTCATATAACTTGGTATTGTCACGCCCTCATTGAGGTCCTGTCACGCCAAATTTCTTCCGGGGGGAAGGTTCTTATAAGGGGGAAGAAATTTGGCATGACAGAACCTATCCCAGCTGCACTCAGGTCCGAAGGCAGGGTACACCCTGGACAAGTGGCCACCTCATCGCAGATATAATTAATTAAAGGGGAACATTATTACAATTTCATAAGGGTTAAACACAATAAAAATCTGTTCCCAGTGGCTTGTTGTATTTTTTGAATTTTTTTTCAATATTTTACCGGTCCCGGAATATCCCTAAAAAAACCTTTAAAGTGCTTGATTTTCGCTATTTGCGATGCGACTATCCATTTCCCTGTGACGTCATACAGTGCTGCCAATGTAAACAAACAATGGCAGATACCGAAGCAAGATATAGCGACATTAGCTCGGATTCAGACTCGGATTTCAGCGGTTTAAGCGATTCAACAGATTACGCATGTATTGAAACGGATGGTTGGAGTATGAAAGTATTGAAGAAGAAACTGAAGCTATTGAGCGAATAGCTATTGACGCTATTCATAGCCATAGCATGGCCGAATAGCTGCGTTGGTATTGCCGGTAAAATGTGCGGACCAAACTATCGGGACTTTCGCATCTCTTGACACTGGAGCAACTTAAATCCGTCGATTGGTAAGTGGTTTTTTCGCATTAAATGTGGGTGGGAGGAAACGTAATATAGTTGCAAATGCATCTGCAGGTTATCCATACATATCTGTGCCATGTCTGCTTTAGCACCGCCGGTAAATAGCATGTTAGCATCGATTAGCTGGCAGTCAACATCAACAAAACTCACCTTCGTGATTTTGTTGACTTTATCGTTGCAAATACATCTGCAGGTTATCCATACATCTCTGTGCCATGTCTGCCTTAGCACCGCCGTTAAATAGCATGTTAGCATCGATTAGCGTAGCATGTTAGCATCGATTAGCTGGCAGTCACGCCGCAACCAAATATGTCTGATTAGCACATAAGTCAACATCAACAAAAATCACCTTTGTGATTTTGTTGACTTTATCGTTGCAAATGCATCTGCAGGTTATCCATACATCTCTGTGCCATGTCTGTCATCGCCGGTAAAATGTGGAGACACTTTGGTACATTCAATGGGGGTCTGGCGGCATTCACTTTCGCATCTTCGGGCCAGTGGTGCAACTTGAATCCCTCCCTGCTAGTGTTGTTACACCCTCCGACAACACACCGACGAGGCATGATGTCTCCAAGGTTCCAAAAATAGTCAAAAAAACGGAAAAAAACACAGCTGAAACCCAGTGTTCGTAATGTGTTGAAAATGAAAATGGCGGCTGTATTACCTCGGAGACGTCACGTTCTGACGTCATCACCACATGAGCGATAAACAGAAAGGCGTTTAATTCGCCAAAATTCACCCATTTAGAGTTCGGAAATCGGTTAAAAAAATTAATGGCCTTTTTCTGCACCATCAAAGTATATATTGACGCTTACATAAGTCTGGTGATAATGTTCCCCTTTAACCTAATTGATGATCTGTTGCAGCCCTAGAATAAAATGCAACAACTGACTGCTATTTACATTTTAAGCTTATAATGCCATCATTGTCGGGCTCTAAGCTTAAGACGAAGAAAAAGCTGATTCAGTGAGAGAAAACGTGTGAAGTCAGAGGCGAACACCATGAATGTGAAATAAGACACAGAAACACCTGTTTAACAATCGAGAAAAAGGGAAAAGTAATAATTTCGACATACTTTGTAGTGAGCAGTTAGGATTCAGCAGAAAGGGATGTTGCCTGTGTGGAGTTCAACAAACGTGTTTGTCACTAATTTTAAAAAGAGACACAATGTTCTAAGCAGATATTCTGTTAAGGCTGCTCGGCATCAGTTAAGCCGTAGCAGAGAGAACAGAGAAGGAACAATCCACTTTTACATGAATTCATTCAATTTTCCTCACTGTTTTGATGTCAGAAATACTACAGTTAGTGTACAGTTACATTCTGTTTTTTAACTGTGGGCTACACTACCTGGTTTGGTATGGTCAATTACTAATAGGCAGTCTCATAGTGAAATGTACATTTGCTTCTCAGTAAAGGAAATTTTTCGGAATGGTTTAACATTGCTTTTACCAGACCAAAACAACTCTTCCCATATAATTTGTTTTCAAAGACATTCTGAAGGTCCTGGGGCTTTCGTTAAGTTAAGAGGGATTTGGAGTGTCTCAAATTACATGGCGAAAAGTGTGGGCTAGAAAGCGATGCTGAAAAAGAAGCAAATTTTTCAACAAGACAATGAGCCAAAAGGTGCATTTACAAACCCCAATTCATATGAGTTGGAAAATTGTGTTGGATGTAAATATAAACAGAATACAATGATTTGCAAATCATTTTCAACCCATATTCAGTTGAATATGCTTCAAAGACAACATTTTTGATGTTCAAACTGATTAACTTTTTTTTGTTGTTGCAAATAATCATTAACTTTAGAATTTGATGCCAGCAACACGTGACAAAGAAGTTGGGAAAAGTGGCAATAAATACTGAAAAAGTTGAGGAATGCTCATCAAACACTTATTTGGAACATCCCACAGGCTAATTGGGAGCAGGTGGGTGCCATGATTGGGTATAAAAGCAGCTTCCATGAAATGCTAAGTAATTCACAAACAATGATGGGGCGAGGGTCACCAATTTGTAAGCAAATTTTCGAACAGTTTTAGAACAACATTTCTCAACGAGCTATTGCAAGGAATTTAGGGATTTTACCATCTACGGTCCGTAAAATTTTCAAAAGGTTCAGAGAATCTGGAGAACTCACTGCACGTAAGCAATGCTATTACGGACCTTTGATCCCTCAGGCGGTACTGCATCAAAACCCGACATCAGTGTGTAAATGATATCACCACATGGGCTCAGGAACACTTCATAAACCCACTGTCAGTAACTACAGTTGGTCGCCACATCTGTAAATGCAAGTTAAAACTATACTATGCAAAGCCAAAGCCATTTATCAACAACACAGAGGAACGCTGCCGGCTTCGCTGGGCCCGAGCTCATCTAAGATGGACTGATGCAAAGTGGAAAAGTGTTCTGTGGTCTGACAAGTCCACATTTCAAATTATATTTGGAAACAGAGGACATGGTGTCCTCCAGAACAAAGAGGAAAATAACCATCCGCAAAGTTCAAAAGCCAGCATCTGTGATGGTATGGGGGTGTATTAGTGCCCAAGGCATGGGTAACTTACACATCTGTGAAGGCACCGCATTAATGCTGAATGGTCCATACAGGTTTTGGAGCAACATATGTTGTCATCCAAGCAACGTTATCATGGATGCCCTGCTTATTTCAGCAAAACAATGCCAAGTCACGTGTTACAACAGTCCAGACATGTCTCCCATCGAAAATGTGTGGCGCATTATGAAGCGTAAAATACAACAGCGGAGACCCCGAACTGTTGAACAACTTAAACTGTACATCAAGCAAGAATAGTAAAGAATTCCACTTTCAAAGCTTCAACAATTAGTTTCCTCAGTTCCCAAATGTTTATTGAGTGTTGTTAAAAGAAAAGGTTATGTAACACAGTGGTGAACATGCCCTTTCCCAACTACGTTTGATGACTTTCTAAATCTTTGTAAGACAGCATCAAGATAGATTGGTTTTCCTTTGTTTTCTCAAAATCAGCTAGAAGTGAGTTACTAAGTGTTGCCTTCGGATGGGAGATCTGTCTATCTGTGTTGGCCCTGCAATGAGTTGGCGACTTGTCCAGGGTGTACTCCGCCTTCTGCCATATTGTAGCTAAGATAGGCTCCAGCGCACCCTGTGACCTCAAAAGGGGATTAATCGGTAGAAATTGGATGGATGGATTATTATATATATATATATATATCTTAGAGATAGGGTGAGAAGCTCTGCCATCCGGGAGGAACTCAAAGTAAAGCCGCTGCTCCTTCACATCGAGAGGAGCCAGATGAGGTGGTTCGGGCATCTGGTCAGGATGCCACCCGAACGCCACCCTAGGGAGGTGTTTAGGGCACGTCCAACCGGTAGGAGGCCACGGGGAAGACCCAGGACACGTTGGGAAGACTATGTCTCCCGGCTGGCCTGGGAACGCCTCGGGATCCCCCGGGAAGAGCTAGATGAAGTGGCTGGGGAGAGGGAAGTCTGGGTTTCCCTGCTTAGGCTGTTGCCCCCGCGACCCGACCTCGGATAAGCGGAAGATGATGGATGGATGGATATATATATAGTGCATATATATAATAAATCATAGAGCTACTATGCCCTCTTGTGGTCTGTGCCGTTTACACTCCCTCCGTAAACATAACAAAACTATTGTATTTGGTACCTATTAATGTTGTTTGCAGGTCAAATGTAGTGAAAATTCCAATCCTGCAGATGGAGCATGATCATTACGAAACCCCAACACAGTATCTATGCAGTGTTAATACAGATAAGTTAATATAATGTGTTTTATTGTTTGAAGCACTCAACTACCACATTGCAGTTTAATCAGAAGCCTTTGTCTTCTAAATCTACTTGACATCCCTGCCGTGTAACAAGTGTCTGACTTCAAAAAGCAGTTTTTACTGCAGTGAACTGCGTTGGATCATAGCAATAAGATACGGTTACGTAGATGAAATAAAGCGTAAGTGCTCGTGCTTTTGAATAAGTGAAGACGATTCGAATGAGTAATACAAGCCATGCAATAAAGATACTCATATGGTGCATTATTTATGGAACATAAACTCTTATAAAACTGAAACGCTATTTTCCTTGTGTGAATCTGTTATATTGGATACAGAGGGAAAGAAAAGTCCTACTGTGCGGAAAGAGGCTCTCTGAATCTTGGAGTGAGACAAAGTGAAACCAATGGATGAAGATAGATGAAGAAAAAAAGAAGACGAAAAGAGGTGATGGGATGTGGTGCGCTCCCTGGCTTCTATTGAAGAGTAAGACCGGCCCTGGCAAGGAAGGATAAGAGGGAAATAATTATCCGGCCTGCTGAAGCATGACAGCCTCTTCTCGGGTCTAGAGAGACGGACTGAGCATTATGTCAAAGATTGGCCATGTCACGAGGAGAGATACCTCTTGACAGAAAGTGGCATCTGAAGTTTTGCTAGTAGGGAAAGCTAATGTAAGTTGCGTGTATCGAACAAGTCCGTGCTAAAATAGGATTGGCGCTTTTTCGTTGTTAGAAACAATATCATCAAGCTCAGTTATAATATTGTCTCCATCCCACTATTTTCACAAAATTCGTTTGGCTTCACAGACCGAATCTGAAGCCCTCATTCCCCTTAAAAGGAATTGGGCTATATTACATCTTACAACAGTGTTTTTCAACCACTGTGTCGTGGCACACATGTGCCGTGACATACTGCCTGGTGTGTATCGTGGGAGATTATCTAATTTCACCTATTTGAGTTAAAACTATTTTTTGCAAACCAGTAATTATAGTCTGCAAATGATGTGTTGTTGTTGAGTGCTCGGTGCTGTCGAGAGCTCGGCAGAGTAACCGTGTAATACTCTTCCATATCAGTAGGTGGCAGCCGACAGCTAATTGCTTTGTAGATACCGGAAACAGCGGGAGGCAGGGTGCAGGTAAAAAAGTGCTTTAACAAAAAATAAACAAAATGTGAGTGCCCTTAAGAGGTGCATTGAAGTTTAGGGAAGGCTGTGCAGAACTAAACTAAAACTGAACTCGATACAAAGGGAAAAAAACAGAATGCTGGACGACAGCAAAGACTTACTGTGGAGCAAAGACGGCGTCCACAATGTACATCCGAACATGACATGACAATCAACAATGTCCCCATAAAGAAGGATAAAAACAACTGAAGTGTCCTTGAATGCTAAAACAGTAGATTCGGGAAATATCGCTCAAAGGAAGACATGAAACTACTACAGGAAAATACCAAACAAAGAGAAAAAAACACTAAAATAAGAGCCCAAGAAGACAACTAAAACACTACACACAGGTAAAAAGCAAAAAACTCAAAATAATGTGACAGGTAGTGAGAGTACACCTACTTTGAGACAAGAGCTATATTTATGCATGGTTGGTTTAAAGTCTTGTCCAACAATTGCGACAACAACTTTTTACTGTCAACTGAGTTTCGTTTTTTTCGTTTCTGCGCCTCTGGATTTTTTCAACGGAAAAAATGTGCCTTTGCTCAAAATTTTTTGAAAAACACTGTCTTACAGCTCGAACATTTACACCTGATCTAAACTCAGACATCTTGGATTGATCTGCCAAGAGGCAACGTTACATCACCAACTCCATGAGACGTTTTAAAATGGCTTTCAGGCAACAGAATGCGATGCAATCGAGGCAGGGACAGGTTTTATTAAAGTCCCAAAAATTGTGTAGTTGGCTAAAAGATGGCCAAGTCCTAACTCCTCAAACAGAAAAACTATCATGTACTCTGTTCTAATATGTGAACATGCCAAGTCTTGCTTTACAATTGTATATCTCCAGACAGAATAAAATGAACAACCTTAAAGCGTAACTGCACTTTTTTAAGTTTACTTTGCCAATCATTCACAGTCCTCATGTAAGATAAGAATACACATGTTTGTTTTAATGCAGTCTAAATAATAAAGTCCACTTACAATGGAGCCTATGGGAGCCTCTACTTTTTGCCTCTAAAAGCCCTTAAAAAACCTCCACTATATATGATACAAGTACACATGTACCGTAGTAATAATAAATGTTATTATTGTATTTTGATAATATTAAGCATACAAGACACATTAATTTCCAAAACACATCATAATGTTCACTTTTTTTCCCTCACTACATCATTGATCAATGCAGACTTTATGAAAGCAAACCAATATAATAAAATATCACTTACTGTACAATATCTGCAGTCATTAGGATGCCAACTGATCGTGAATCTTGATACATTCCCATTTTAGATGAAAAATTACTCATAATCCTCACGAAGCAAAGCGGGGTGAAGCCAATTGCTTTTTGTGTTGTTCTTGTCATTTTCCATCAATCATCAATCAATGTTTATTTATATAGCTCTAAATCACAAGTGTCTCAAAGGGTTGCACAAACCACGACAACACATTTTTGGGTCTAACTTGTAAAAAATAGCTCGTTCTACGTCTCTAAGAATGCAGCCAAAAGGAGCAATGATTCTACATCTAAATCAATTTAAAAATGCATTCAAAAACCGCCCAAAATACTCAAGTTAAAAGTTAAAGTACCAATGATTGTCACACACACACCAGGTGTGGCAAAATTATTCTCTGCATTTAACCCATAACCCTTGATCACTCCCTGGCTTCATTTACATTCCGTATCCTTTAATAATATCCAAGCTTTAACGACATTGTTATTGTAAGAGCGAACACAGAGGAACAATTTTTCTAATAGATCGGCATGCTACGGTATTAGCCGTAAGTTAACTACGGCAAGAGATAAGCTAGCTTTTAAGTCATTTCCCAAATCGCTTTTGAGCTTTTAACTATCCCTGTTGGCCCCGCGATGAGGTGGCGACTTTTCCAGGGTGTACACTGCCTTCCGCCCAAGTGCAGCTGGGCTAGGTTTCAGCCACCACCGCAACTTCGAAAGGGACAAGAGTAGTAAATGGATGGATGGATGCATAACGCACTGCGATAGGACACCAGTCTTTACTGACTGATAAACATGTACAATAATAATATAGTATCTGTATTATATTAGCCAACAAAATTATGTTTTGTTTGTACACATCTAGCAGGACAGTAGTTGTAATAACAAGCATGGCATGCTGCGTGCATCATGATCAGTACTAAAGTGTCTTACTTGATGGACATTTGTCTGTTTGGTCCAGCTGGGAAATTTTTTCAAGTTGACTTTGGGTAAGGACAGTATTATTGTCCAGATAGCATGGCTCCAAGTTCCACATTTACAGCTTCAGTTACACCGACCTCACTTTGTCTTCTCCAACATTTCACCTTTCCTTCATGCTCGCTTTTTAAAGTAGTAGTTCTTCCTCCGTATATTCAGCTTCAAAACGATAAGGGCGTGAATTCTTATTTGTTTAAAAAACAGTCGTATTTGTCGTCTGTTACCAAGACTTCCAAGATTAGAACAAATGCGCGTTTGTTTCCAGAAGTAAAAACACAAATTTGGTGCCAGAAGTCAGAAATTCGCTGCTCTCGACAAGAAAATACATGTCCATCCATCCATCTTCCTCCGCTGATCCGAGTTCAGGTTCCGGGGGCAGCAGCCTAAGCGGGGAAGTCTAGACTTTCCTCTACCCAGCTACTTCGTCCAGCACTTCCCAGGGGATCCCGAGGCGTTCCCAGGCCAGCCAGGAGACATAGACTTCCCAACATGTCCTCGGTCTTCCCCGTGGCCTCCTACCGTTTGGATGTGCCCTAAACACCTCCCTAGGGAGGCGTTCGGGTGGCATCCTGACCAGATGCCCGAACCACCTCGTCTGGCTCCTCTCGATGTGGAGGAGCAACGGCTTTACTTTGAGCTCCCCCCGCGGTTGGACGTGCCCTAAACACCTCCCAAGAGAGGCGTTTGTGTGGCATCCTGACCAGATGCCCGAACCCCCTCATCTGGCTGGTCTCTATGTGGAGGAGCAGCGGCTTTACTTTGAGTTCCCCTCCGATAGCAGAGCTTCTCACCGTATTTCTAAGGGAAAGCCCCGCCACCAGGCGGAGGAAGCTAATTTCGGCCGCTTGTACCCGTGATCTTGTCCTTTCGGTCATAACCCAAAGCTCATGACCATAGGTGAGGATGGGAACGTAGATCGACCGGTAAATTGAGAGCTTTGCCTTTCGGCTCAGCTCCTTCTTCACCACAACGGATCGATACAGAGTCCGCATTACTAAAGACGCCACACAGATCCGCCTGTCGATCTCACGATCCACTCTTCCCTCACTCGTGAACAAGACTGCGAGGTACTTGAACTCCTCCACTTGGGGCAGGGTCTCCTCCCCAACCCGGAGGTGGCAATCCACCCTTTTACGGGCGAGAACCATGGACTCGGACTTGGAGGTGCTGATTCTCATCCCAGTCGCTTCTCACTCAGCTGCGAACCGATCCAGTGAGAGCTGGAGATCCCGGCCAGATGAAGCCATCAGGACCACATCATCTGCAAAAAGCAGAGACGTAATCCTGCAGCCACAAAACCGGATCCCCTCAAAGCCTTGACTGCTCCTAGAAATTCTGTCCATAGAGGTTATGAACAGAATCGGTGACAAAGGACAGCCCTGGCGGACTCCAACCCTCACTGGAAACATGTCCGACTTACTGCCGGAAATGCGGACCAAGCTCTGACACTGATCGTACAGGGAGCAGACCGCCACAGACAGTCCGTTACCCCATACTCTCTGAGCACTCCCCGTAGGACTTCCCGAGGGACACGGTCGAATGCCTTCTCCAAGTCCACAAAGCACATGTAGACTGGTTGGGCAAACTCCCATGTACCCTCAAGGACCTTGCCGAGAGTATAGCGCTGGTCCACAGTTCCACGACCAGGACGAAAACCACACTGTTTCTCCTGAATCCGAGGTTTAACTATCCGGCGTAGCCTCCTCTCCAGTACACATGAATAAACCTTCCTGGGAAGGCTGAGGAAAATAAATGTTTTAAGGAAATTATTTTTAGAGCTACAACGGTGACTCTCATCAGCCACATCTTCCAAGGATTTATCACCTATAAAATCCAAACCTCACCCCAAAAAATGGAATTCCGAAAAATGTGCAGTTTCTTTTAATGGGCTGTTTACAAGTTGCTCACAGTACCATTTTTCCAACCCAAAAATACCATATTTTCCAGACTATAGGGCACAATTAAAATCCATTTTTTTCCCCTCAAAACTCGACAGTGCGCCTTATAACGCGGTGCGCCTAGTGTAGAAATAATTCTGGTTTTGCTTCCTGACCTCAAAGCAATTTTATTTGGTACATGGTGTAATGATAAGTGTGACCAGTACATGGCAGTCAAACATAAGAAATACATGTAGACTACAATATGACTCAAGAAAATAACACCAACATTTTATATGTTTCATTGAAAATATAGAAAATTACACAAAATGCTGAAAAAACTATCAAAATGTTTTCGTACAACTTTGGTAAGCAATGAAGCCGCACTGCTTGATTAGTTGTCAGGGCATTAAACATACAAGTATTATTATGGTGTGTGTATAAGGTAAGACATATCTGGTGTTTCATTTTGCAATATTATGCAAAATCAACTTTTCTTACTTTCTGCTACCTGCTGATCTGTATTTGGGATCTGTGTAAATCCTGAAAAATTGTGTTTCTTCTTATTCTCTACCTCTCTACCTTCTTGTTATGGGACATTCATCCTGCGCTGTTGCCATTTCTAATATAAAGTAGTGTAAAGTTCTTACCTATTTCTGCCAGTAAACTTGCCATGAAAGCGCTAAAACATACCGGTGTAGTGAGTTAACATTATTCACTTAAGGAACTTTAGTTATTAGAGAGTTCCGGTCGGACGGTTTTTCACGGGACACGTTTTTGTGTGATTTTGTTGATGTTTCCGGATGAGGAGATGCTGCTCCATTATTAATTGAAGTAAAGTCTGAATGTCATTAAAACCAGTGGCTCTTATCTTTTGACACTTCTTCCACTCCCGTCCTTGCACGCTACACCGCTACAACAAAGATGACGGGGAGAAGACGCGGTCGAAAGTGAACCACGTAAATAAGACCGCCCAAAAAACGGCGCGTACGGAATTGACTGTCAGAAAGCGGCTTGAAGATGATCTGTAAAACATAATCCATGCAACATTTTGACCAAAGAACCAATCTTACATGTTATGTAGACCACAACGAAGTGTTTTCCATTTAGAAAAAAACAACATGATAATATGACTCCTTTAATGCGCCCTATAATTAGGTGCGCCTTATATATGAAAAACAATCGAAAATAGACCATTTGTCGGCAGTGCGCCTTATGGTCCAGAATATGTGGTACATCAACAACATTATAGGCTAGCTTACATTAAAATTAGTTGATTAACAGAACACGTGTTTTAAAATTGTCTATAATTTATTTAATAACAATTTTTTTCGGCCCCCCAAAAACGACTGCTGTTCATGCCAGTCACTCACCCTGTCTCATCAACAAGTACACACAATAAAAGCACCTACAGATAATAAAAGCAAGAGAAGCAACAAACAATTTGCAGTCATGCTGTTGTTATGATAGAGTATACATTCAATGACAGCTAAGGCTAACTATCCAAATCGCTATTAAACATCAACAACACCCAAGCTAATGTGCACGCACTTCTAGTGTAAAGTATATCATTACGCCTTTGAAACCTTAAGAGGGCAGGATATACTGGATACACCTACTCGGTGGCCTAGTGGTTAGAGCAGGGGTCACCAACGCGGTGCCCGCGGGCACCAGGTAGCCCGTAAGGACCAGATGAGTAGCCTGCTGGCCTGTTCTAAAAATAGCTCAAATAGCAGCACTTACCAGTGAGCTGCCTCTGTTTTTTTACATTTTATTTATTTACTAGCAAGCTGGAATCGCTTTTCTCGACATTTTTAATTCTAAGAGAGACAAAACTCAAATAGAATTTGAAAATCCAAGAAACATTTTTAAAGACTTGATCTTCACTTGTTTAAATAAATTCATTTAATTTTTTACTTTGCTTCTTATAACTTTCAGAAAGACAATTTTAGAGAAAAAATACAACCTTAAAAATGATGAGGATTTTGAAACACATATACCTTTTTACCTTTTAAATTCCTTCCTCATCTTTTCTGACAATTTAAATCAATATTCAAGTATTTTTATTTTTTTATTGTAAAGAATAATAATTACATTTTAATTTAATTATTCTTTTCAGCTTCTGTTTTATCGACAAAGAATATTTGTGAAATATTTCCTCAAACTTATTATGATTAAAATTTAAAAAAAATATTCTGGCAAATCTAAAAAATCTTTAGAATCAAATGTAAATCTTATTTCTTTTGAATTTATTTTAAAATGTTTGTTCTGGAAAATCTAGAAGAAATAATGATTTGTCTTTGTTAGAAATATAGCTTGGTCCAATTTGTTATATATTCTAACAAAGTGCAGATTGGATTTTAACCTATTTAAAACATGTCATCAAAATACGAAAATTAATCTTAATCAGTAAAAATTACTAATGATGTTCCATAAATTCTTTTTTTAATTTTTTCAAAAATAATCGAAATAGCTAGTTTTTCTTTTCATTTTTTTCGGTTGAATTTTGAATTTTAAAGAGTCGAAATTGAAGATAAACTATGTTTCAAAACTTAATTTTCATTTTGTTCCTGATTTCTCCTTTTTTAAACCCTTCAATTAAGTATTTTTTTCATCATTTATTCTCTACAAAAAACCTTCCGTAAAAGGAAAAAAAAAATGTACAGCGGAATGACAGACAGACATACCCATTTGTTTTTATATATATATATATATATAGATTTATCTATTTAAGGTAAATTGAGCAAATTGGCTATTTCTAGCAATTTATTTAAGTGTGTATAAAACTGGTAGCCCTTCGCATTAATCAGTACCCAAGAAGTAGCTCTTTGTTTCAAAAAGGTTGGTGACCCCTGCATTCGAGTGTCCGCCCTGAGATCGGTAGGTTGTGAGTTCGAACCCCGGCCGAGTCATACCAAAGACTATAAAAATGGGACCCACTACCACCCTGCTTGGCACTCAGCATCAAGGGTTGGAATTGGGGGTTAAATAACCAGAAATGATTTCCGGGCGTGGCGCCGCTGCTGCCCACTGCTCCCCTCACCTCCCAGGGGGTGGAACAAGGGGATGGGTCAAATGCAGAGGATAAATTTCACCACACCTAGTGTGTGTGTGACAATCATTGGTACTTTAACTTAACTTTAATAAAATACATTGGAAAGTTAGCGGCCTCTAGGCATCTGTGTAAATGTTGCAAAAAGCTCCATCGAATGAGAGGAGGACAAGTAACCACTTGCCTTTTTTACACACAAACTTAGTGCCCCCGTTCTGTCAGTGCCAATTATATAGAAAAGTGTCATGGAGAAAAGGCGGGACATTAAAAAAAAGTTGTATACTTCTTGATGTAGATTGTAGCACCTGTCAGTGCTGCTTACATCTACTGCAAGACTTACTTTGTCAAAACCAACACAAGATTTATCAAGGTAGCGTTGTGATCATTTTATGTCCATTGAGTGGCCAACGTAGCTTCCTTTAAGAAATACTCCAAATTGTCCTAAATCTCACGGTACGACATTGTCACAGAATTAGTGCCACAATACATTATCGGAGTATTGTCCAAAAAAATAAAAAAAATAAGGATGACTTGGTGTGTCATTGTGTTTCAAATAAAGTGGCACCAATGTTTACGGGGACATTTTGTTGGGATGTCGCATGGCTGCAGTTGTGTGACCTCAAGTATGCAAAAATCCAGGAGAGCAGAAAGCAGGTAAGATGATTTTAATTTCATCAAAGTAAAAGATATAAACAGAAAGCAGTCTTGCATGGAGATGTTCCCAACATAGGTTTTAACTTCGAGCACTGAGGAGTGCTCGAGTGAAACATAAATAGACCTATGTTGATTGACAGCAGCTGAGGACCGCTGCCAATCAACGGCGAGTGTGACAAAAACAGTGCTCAGCGGAGTAAACAGGAAGTGTGACAAAATAAGAGCACTGAACAGGAAATAAAGTACAAAACACGAAGAACTATCAGAAAGTAAGTGACAGATCGTTACAGGACCTCCCCCTCAAGGAACAGATACCAGATGTTCCCTGGAAAAGAAAAATGGAAAAAAATGTCCACAAAGTAAGGGAGGATGGAATGAGGATTTGGTGGAAGGTCGCCAAACCTCGTGTCCCCGCAGCCAGCGAGGGAAAGTCAGGTGGCGACGGCGCGTAGAGCGCCGCTGGAACTGGCGGGGCGGGCGGCCACGGAACAGCCACATCATTGGCCGAAAAAGAGACGAGTGCATCCCGCGAGGAGGACGCCCAGGGCACGGCCACATCCGCGGCTGACGTGGAGGCGGGCGCGCTGAAGCAGGCCCGGAGACAGCAGACAAAGCGGCGGGGGCTGCAGCCAAAACAGATACCTCTGCAGGAGGCGGCTGAGGAGCCGATGTTGGTGCCGGCGTGGAAGCGGCAGACGTCATCAACGGCGTGGAAGCGGCAGACGTCATCGGCGGTGTCGAAGCGGCAGACGTCATCGGCGGTGTCGAAGCGGCAGACGTCATCGGCGGTGTCGAAGCGGCAGACGTCATCGGCGGTGTCGAAGCGGCAGACGTCATCGGCGGTGTCGAAGCGGCAGACGTCATCGGCGGCGTGAAAGCGGCAGACGTCATCGGCGGCGTGAAAGCGGCAGACGTCATCGGCGGCGTGAAAGCGGCAGACGTCATCGGCGGCGTAAAAGCGGCAGACGTCATCGGCGGCGTGAAAGCGGCAGACGTCATCGGCGGCGTGAAAGCGGCAGACGTCATCGGCGGCGTGAAAGCGGCAGACGTCATCGGCGGCGTGAAAGCGGCAGACGTCATCGGCGGCGTGAAAGCGGCAGACGTCATCAACGGCGTGATTGTTGCAGATGTCATCGGCGGCGTGAAAGCGGCAGATGACGCCGGGCGAGGAGCAGCAAATGCTGGCCGAGGAATAGCGGATGCCGGCGGTGACGAAGCCCGGCGTGGTGCTGCTCTTGGCGGCGTTGGAACCGTGCGTAGTGCCGGCGTTGGAGCTCGGCGTGGAGCCGGCGTTGGGGCTCGGCGTGGAGCCGGCGTTGGGGCTCGGCGTGGAGCCGGCGTTGGGGCTCGGCGTGGAGCCGGCGTTGGGGCTCGGCGTGGAGCCGGCGTTGGGGCTCGGCGTGGAGCCGGCGTTGGGGCTCGGCGTGGAGCCGGCGTTGGGGCTAGGCGTGGAGCCGGCGTTGGAGCTGTGCGAAAGCCCGCTAGGGACGTAGATGTCTCCGTGGAAGGAGACGCTGGCGGGGATGACAGCGGTGTGTGCCTGGCTGCACCGCAGTGTATAGTGGGCCCCCCTCCACTAGGTGGCTGCCAGACACCGTTCACACATGCGGGAAAACGTGCCTGCTCGTCGGAGTCCCCCGGTGCGAAAACCAGGGACGGGCGGGAGGGGACCAGGAGGAGGGACGAAGACACGTCCCGTGCCGAGTCCCAGCAGGAGGACAAAAGCGACCTCACTGTGGGCTCCACTGGAGCTCTCGGCGAACCAAAAAAGAGAGCGGGAGCTGGCAAAAAGAGCAGCCGGGGAGCAGCCGCTGGAAGCTGCGTAGGAGCAGGGAGAAGCAGCTCAGCAGACGACGGGAAGGATGGCGGCGGCGGACGTGCCGGTCGGAGAGCCGCAGTCGGCGACGGAGCCGCAGGAGCCGCGAGACGTGAAGGAGGAGGCGGGCGCGCCGGTCGGTGAGCCGTAGCCGGCAGCGTTGCCGAGAGGAAGGATGGCGGCGGAGGACGCGCCGGTCGGAGAGCCGTAGCCGGTAGCGTTGCCGCGGGAGCCGCGAGGCATGCAGGAAGTGGCGGACGTGCTGGTCGGAGAGCCGTAGCCAGCCGTTGAGCCGAGAGGAAAGATGGCGGCGGGGGACGCGCCGGTCGGAGAGCCGAAGCCGGTGGCGTTGCCGCGGGGAGAGGGTCCGCGTCTGTAGGCTGGGACCGCACAAACCTGGCCTTCAAGTCCTCCAGGAATTGTGCGGTCCAGAACGTCGGCTGAGGATTGCCGACAGGGATTCTCGCGAGGTCACAATTTTCTGGCTCGAAGTTACTGTTGGGATGTCGCATGGCTGCAGTTGTGTGACCTCAAGTATGCAAAAATCCAGGAGAGCAGAAAGCCGGTAAGATGATTTTAATTTCATCAAAGTAAAAGATATAAACAGAAAGCAGTCTTGCATGGAGATGTTCCCAACATGGTTTTAACTTCGAGCACTGAGGAGTGCTCGAGTGAAACATAAATAGACCTATGTTGATTGACAGCAGCTGAGGACCGCTGCCAATCAACGGCGAGTGTGACAAAAACAGTGCTCAGCGGAGTAAACAGGAAGTGTGACAAAATAAGAGCACTGAACAGGAAATAAAGTACAAAACACGAAGAACTATCAGAAAGTAAGTGACAGATCGTTACACATTTGATGATTTTACATTCATAACACTTTCTTGTGGCCTATAAAATACACTATATTGCCAAAAGTATTTGGCCACCCATCCACATGATCAAAATCAGGTGTCCTAATCACTCGGATGAATTATGGTGTGGGGTTTTCAGGAAAGGATACCAAAACATTTTGGACAATTCCATGCTCCCAATCTTGTGGGAACAGTTTGGAGCGGGCTCCTTTCTCTTCCAACATGGCTCTGCACCAGTGCACAAAGCAAGGTCCATAAAGACAAGGATGACAGAGTCTGGTGTAGATGAACTTGACTGGCTTGCACAGAGTCCTGACCTGAATCCAATAAAACACCTTTAGGATGAATTAGAACAGAGACCGAGAGCCAGGCCTTCATTACCAACATCAGTTTGTGACCTCACCAATGCGCTTTTGGATGAATGGACAAAATTTCCTATATGACACACTCCGCGACCTTGTGGACAGCCTTACCAGAAGAGTTGAAGCTGTAATAGCTTCAAAAAGTGGACCGAGATCATATTGAACCCTATGAGTTAGGAATGGGATGGCACTTCAAGTTCCTGCGTGAGTCAAGGCAGGTGGCCAAATACTTTTGGCAATATATTGTATGAATTGGATACACTTATATAACCAGTTTTTTGAGTCTGTCCGCAAGATGTTTGATTCTGGAAAGCGACACAGATAGCAAATGAAACCACGTCCTACTCTCGCCAAAAGTATTATGATTTACCGTTTTAAATTTAAACATTTTAAATCTCGAAGTCTTCAACACCATGTTTTTTTCCCAGACACGGTTGAAAATGAATTTCATAAAAATTATATACATCGGTTCGCAGCCGAGTGTGAAGCGACCGGAATGAGAATCAGCACCTCCAAGTCCGAGTCCATGGTTCTCGCCCGGAAAAGGGTGGAATGCCATCTCCGGGTTGGGGAGGAGACCCTGCCCCAAGTGGAGGAGTTCAAATACCTAGGAGTCTTGTTCACGAGTGAGGGAAGAGTGGATCGTGAGATCGACAGGCGGATCGGTGCTGCGTCTTCAGTAATGCGGACGTTGTACCGATCCGTTGTGGTGAAGAAGGAGCTGAGCCGGAAGGCAAAGCTCTCAATTTACCGGTCGATCTACGTTCCCATCCTCACCTATGGTCATGAGCTTTGGGTCATGACCGAAAGGATAAGATCACGGGTGCAAGCGGCCGAAATGAGTTTCCTCCGCCGGGTGGCGGGGCTCTCCCTTAGAGATAGGGTGAGAAGCTCTGCCATCCGGGAGGAACTCAAAGTAAAGCCGCTGCTCCTTCACATCAAAAGGAGCCAGATGAGGTGGTTCGGGCATCTGGTCAGGATGCCACCCGAACGCCTCCCTAGGGAGGTGTTTAGGGCACGTCCAACCGGTAGGAGGCCACGGGGAAGACCCAGGACACGTTGGAAAGACTATGTCTCCCGGCTGGCCTGGGAACGCCTCGGGATCCCCCGGGAAGAGCTAGACGAAGTGGCTTGGGATAGGGAAGTCTGGGTTTCCCTGCTTAGGCTGTTGCCCCCGCGACCCGACCTCGGATAAGCGGAAGATGATGGATGGATGGATGGATGGATATATACATTCACCTGGTCACAACATTAGGTACACCTGCACGCTGATTGATTGGGAAAATGGCAAAAAAAACATTTTTAAGCGGCATTTATGAGTAACAATAATACTTAATCCTACCTCAAATATATTCAACTGGAGGTCTGCAGTCCACATCAGGCCCGCCAAAGCTTTTCATTTGGCCCGCCAAACATCACCCGACGAGGCTTGATGAAACCAATCTATGGTTGCTCATGTACGCGGTACTCCCGCCACCCCACAGGAGGCAACAGGTTGAGTAGAAGACGGCTATTCAATCAAACCAAAATTGGGACTATTGACGCTGAAAACATTTTAAATAAATTGCGAAAATCGGACTTTCAAACAACGACTGAATAACAAAAGTATGAATGTTCTGCCTGGAGCAAGTGTTCAAGTCATTGTTTCCTGTCTGACCTTTTAAGCGGCTAAATCACAGTTCCACACCAGCAAAACGGTACAAATCCACAAGTAAACTTCATCACAAAACATTAAACTGCTTAGTTCGTGATTTTTCTTGTATTCTTGGTCATGTTATTTGTCTGAGTAACTCTCTGCCGTTTAAAGCCTATTTATACTTGTCGCGCAAAATTAAAGTAAAAGGTGATAACGCGACACCTTAGGTTTAATCGTGTTGAGCCACATTAATTATATGTATGTTTGATTGATTGATTGATTGATTGAAACTTTTATTAGTCGATTGCACAGTACAGTACATATTCCGTACAATTGACAACTAAATGGTAATACTCGAATACGTTTTTCAACTTGTTTAAGTCGGGGTCCACGTTAATCAAATCATGGTCATGTTTGCTTCGGATGTTGTTTATATATATATATATATATATATATATATATATATATATATATATACAGTGAGGCAAAAATAGTATTTAGTCAGCCACCATTGTGCAAGTTCTCCGACTTAAACAGATAAAAGAGGCCTATAATTTTTCATCATAAGTAAATTTTAACTATGAGAGACAGAATTGGGGAAAATAACCCAGGAAATCACATCGTAGGATTTTTAATTAATTAATTGGTCAATTCCTCTATAAAAAAGTATTTGGTCATCTACAAACAAGCACGATTTAATGGCGTTTACAGACCTGTAACTTCTTCTTTAAGAGGCTCCTCTGTCCTCCACTTGTTACATGTATTAATGGCACTTTATTGGCCTCGTTATCAGTATAAAAGACACCTGTTTACACCTCAAACAGTCCAAACTCCACTATGGCCAAGAAAAAAGAGCTGTCAAAAGACACCAGGAACAACATTGTAGACCTGCACAAGGCTGGGAAGACTGAATCTGCAATAGGTAAGCAGCTTGGTGTGAAGAATTTAACTGTGGGAGCAATTATTAAAAAATGGAAGACATACAAGACCACTGATAATCTCCTTCGATCAGGGATCTCAAAATGATCACAGGAACGGTGAGTAAAACAATCCCAGATTCACACGGGGGGACCTAGTGAATGACCTGCAGAGAGCTGGGACCAAAGTAACAAAGGCTACCATCAGTAACACACTGGTCCGTCAGGGACTCAAATCCTGCAGTGCCAGACGTGTACCCCTGCTTAAGCCAGTACATGTCCAGGCCTGTCTGAAGTTTGCTAGAGAGTTTTTGGATGATCCAGAAGAGTATTGGGAGAATGTCATATGGTCAGATGAAACAGAAATATTTTTTGGTAAAAACTGAACTTTTGTGTTTGGAGAAGGAACAGATTGAAACAGAAATATTTTTGGGGTAAAAACTGAACTTTTGTGTTTGGAGAAGGAATGGTGAGTTGCATCCAAAGAACACCACACCTACTGTGAAGCATGGGTGTGGAAACCCCATGTCTTGAGGCAGTTTTTCTGCAAAAGGACCAGGACGACTGTTCTGTGTGAAGGAAAAATTAATGGGGCCATGTATTGTGAGATTTTGAGTGAAAACTTCCTTCCATCTGCAAGGGCATTGAAGATGAAACGTGGCTGAGTCTTTCAACATGATAATGATCCCAAACACACCACATGGGCAACGAATGAGCGGCTTCATAAGAAGCATTTCAAGGTCCTGGAGTGGCCTAGCCAGTCTCCAGATCTCAACCCCATAGAACATCTTTTGGAGGGAGTTAAAAGTCAGTGTTGCCCAGCGACAGCCTCAGAACATCACTCTTGAGAGGAGATATGCATGGAGGAATGGGCCAAAACACCAGCAACAGTGTGTGAAAACCTTATGAAGACTTCCAGAAAACGTTTGACCTCTGTCATTGCCAAAAAAAAAGGTATACAAAAAAGTATTGAGATGAACTTAGATATTGACCAAATACTTATTTCATCATTTGAAAGTACATTTTTTAAAATCAGACAATTATATTTCTCATTTTGTCTTTCATAGTTAACGTATGATGAAAATTAAAGGCCTCTCATCTTTTTATGTGGGAGAACTTGCACAATTGCTGACTTAAAACTTTTTCCCCCACTGTACATACACATACACACATACACATACATATATATATATATATATATATACATATATATATACATATATATATATATATATATATATATATACATATATATATATATATATATATATATATATATATATATACACACACACACTCACACATGCATGCATATACACATACATATATGTACTGTATATATACTATATACATACATACATATATATATATATGCATACATATATACATACACATGCATAGATATTATATATACATACATATATACATACACATGCATATATATTGTATACATACATACATTTATGTATATATACTATAGGCATGCATGCATACAAACATGGAAACATACACACATACATAAATACATGCATATACTGAACAAAAATCGAAATGCAACTGCACATTTTAGAGTGGCCTTTAATTGAGGGCCGCCTAAGGCACACCTGTGCAATAATCACTTTTTAAACCTTTCGAATCACAACAACAATTTTGTGAAAATAAAAATCTCGACTTCTTAAAGCACTCGTTAATTGTGTTGTTTCAAGCGAGGTGCCTACTTCTGGCTTCCTCATATAATGTGCAAACCATTGTTAGCCCTGTCCTCTATTGATAACGCTACTTGATCGTGAACTAAGATACTAAGAAATTTATTTTTTTTGTGTTGGTTTTTTTACTGCAGTGGGGTGATAACCAATAACTTAAAGGCCTACTGAAACCCACTACTACCGACCACGCAGTCTGATAGTTTATACATCAATGATGAAATATTAACATTGCAACACATGCCAATACGGCCTTTTTAGTTTACTAAATTGCAATTTTAAATTTCGCGCGGAGTTTCTTCTTGAAAACGTCGCGTAACGATGACATGTACGCGTGACGTCACGGACTGTCAAGAAATATTAGCGCAGCACCATTTGCGGCTAAAAGTCGTCTCTTTTCATCGCGCAATTACACAGTATTCTGGACATCTGTGATGCTGAATCTTTTGCATTTTGTTCAATTAATAATGGAGAAGTCAAAGTAGAAAGATGGAGTTGGGAAGCTTTAGCCTTTAGCCACACAAACACACCGTGGTTCCTTGTTTAAAATTCCCGGAGGTGAAGCTTTACTATGGATTAGAGCGGTCAAGCGAACACGGTTTCCGACTACTTGTCAACCGGCAGGTTTCGGTGAGAAAATTATGTTAAAAAGTTGCCTCTTACCGGAGATCTGTGGAGTTTGCGCCGTCCATGTATCTGCCGTGACTTCCCTCAGAGACTGGCGTCAACACACCCGTGGACACACCCCTCCGACTATCAGGTACTATTTAATCTCACTAAAACACTAGCAACATAATAGAAGGATAAGGGATTTCCCAGAATTATCCTAGTAAATGTGTCTAAAAACATCTGAATAACTTTATTATTATTATTATTTTTTTATAGTCCTTCGCTAACGATATCATCGTCCACGAATCTTTCCTCCTCGCTCAAATTAATGGGGAAATTGTCGTTTTCTTGGTCCGAATAGCTCTTGCTGTTGGAGGCTACCATTAAAAATAATGTGAGAATGTGAGGATCCCGCACACGGGTGATGTCATTGTCTGCGACTTCCGGTACAGGCAAGGCTTTTTTATCAGCACCAAAAGTTGCAAACTTTATCGTCGATGTTCTCTACTAAATCCTTTCAGCAAAAATATGGCAATATCGCGAAATTATCAAGTATGACACATAGAATGGACATGCTATCCCCGTTTAAATAAGAAAATCTCATTTCAGTAGGCCTTTAAAGGCCTACTGAAACCCACTACTACCCACCACACAGTCTGATAGTTTATATATCAATGATGAAATATTAACATTGCAACACATGCCAATACGGCCTTTTTAGTTTACTAAATTGCAATTTTAAATTTTCCGGGAGTTTTGTCTTCGAAACGTCGTGTAATGATGACGTGTGTGCAAGACGTCACCGGTTTTTAGGAAGTATGAGCACTAGGCACACACACAGCTAAATGTCGTCTGCTTTAACGGCATAATTATACAGTTTTTTGGACATCTGTGTTGCTGAATCTTTTGCAATTTGTTCAATTAATATTGGAGAAGTCACCGTAGAAAGATGGAGTTGGTAAGCTTTAGCCTTTAGCCACACAAACACACGGTGATTCCTTGTTTAAAATTCCTGGAAGTGAAATTTTCCTATGGATCAGAGCACGGTCAAGAGAACATGGATCCCGACTAGTCAACCAGCAGGTTTCAGTGAGAAAATTGTGGTTAAAAAGTCAGTTCTTACGGGAGAAAAGCTGAGCTTGGGCCGTCCATAGCTGTCGTCGACTCCCCGGAGACACTGCGCGTCAAGACACCCGTGGAGACACCCTTCCGACTATCAGGTACTATTTAACTCACTAAAAAACTAGCAACACAATAGAAAGATAAGGGATTTACCAGAATTATCCTAGTAAATGTGTCTAAAAACATCGGAATCCGTCCCCGTTTTATTTTCTAGTCCGTCGCTATCAATATCCTCAAACACGAATCTTTCAACCTCGCTCAAATTAACGGGGAAATTGACGTTTTCTCAGTCCGAATAACACTTTTTGTTGGAGGCTCCCATTTGAAACAATGTGAATATTTGAGGAGCCATCAAACATGTGACGTCATCGTCTGTGACTTCCGGTAGAGGCAGGGCTTTTCTCTTTGCACCGAAAGTTGCAAACTTTATCGTGGATGTTCTCTACTAAATTCTTTCAGCAAAAATATGGCAATATCGCGAAATGATCAAGTATGACACATAGAATGGACCTGCTATCCCCATTCAAATAAGAAAATCTCATTTCAGTAGGCCTTTAAGGCAGCGGCCAGAGGTAACCGATATTGAAAGACTCGCAGTGACCGATTACTTGGTTTTTCATGAGATTCGGCTTACGCCGATCGATCGGCGCATCTTTAACCCTAATGTCAAGGTAGAGTTGTGATCAAAATTATTCAACCCCCACACAATTTTAGCAACTTGGACATTTATTCCGGATTTTGTTTATAGTCATATCAATTAAAGATGTGTCAAATAGACAAAGGCAACTTAAATTTTAACACTGTATTTGACAAAATACCAAAAAAGGACAGTTTTCTTAATATCTTATTGACAAAATGATTCAACCCCCTAGTTACATGCATCTTTAGTACTTAGTAGAACACCCTTTGGCAGTAATTACATCCTTCAAACGTGATACATAACCGGACACAAGCTTCTTGCAACAATCTACAGGTATTTTAGCCCATTCCTCTTGGGCGAAGGCCTCCAGTTCATTCATATTCTTGGGCTTGCGTGCTGCAACTGCCTTCTTCAAGTTGATTTAGTGAAGGCCACTCCAGAGTCTTCCCGCCCTTCTTCTGCAACCACTCTGATGTTGATTTGGAGGTATGCTTGGAGTTCCTGTTGGAAGGTCCAACGTCTCCCAAGCCTCAGCTTCGTCACTGACTTCATGACATTTGCAGCTAATATATCCTGGTAGGAAACATAATTCATAATGCCTTGAACCCGCTGGAGATTCCCGGTACCTGAGGCAGAGAAACAGCCCCAGAGCATGATTGACCCCCCACCATGCTTAACAGTAGGGAGGTGTTCTTCTCTTTGTAAGCTTCATTTTTTTCTCCTTGACATAACGTTGATTCATAGGCCCAAAAAGTTCCACTTTTGTCTCATCACTCCATAGAACAGATTCCCAAAACCTTTGGGGTTTGTCCAGATGATTTTTGGCATACTGGAGTCTATTTTCTTGCGCCTGGTAGTCAGAAGTGGGGTGCACCTGGGAGTTCTGGCATGGAGGCCTTCATCTCGTAGTGCGCGCCTTATTGTCTGGGACAAAACCTGCGTTCCCCCCTCTGCAATGTCCTGTTGTAGTTCCTCAGCTGTTACCTGGGGGTTTTTCACCACTGTACGCTTCAAATTCCGGACAGCAGTTGCACACAGCATCCTCTTTCTACCACGCCCAGGTAGTATTTCCACTGTGCCTTTAGCTTTAAACTTGCGAATTATGCTCCCAACTGTGTCTTTTGGAATGTGTAATGTCTTTGCTATTTTCTTATATCCATATCCTTTCTTTTGTAGAGAAATTACCTCCTCTCTTGACTTCTTTGACCACTCCCTGGACTTCACCATGTTGCAAATACACCATTGACCATCTACAAGAAGCTGAGCGTCACAGTCTTTTTCAATCAGTTTAATTGTTGCTCGTTATGGTTCTAATCACATCTACAGGTGTTTTTAACACCTGATTGAAAAGACCTTATTCAAATTCTCTTCTTAAGACTTATGATCTTCAAGGGGTTGAATAATTTTCTCAATGAGATATTAAGAGAAATGACACTGTTTGGTATGTTACAAAATATAATTTTGTAATTCAAGTTGCATTCGTCTATTTAATGCATCTTTATTTGATATGACTATGAACAAAATACAGAATAAATGTCCAACTTGCTAAAACACCAAAATTGTGTGTGGGTTGAATAATTTTGATCACAACTATACGTTAGGCACTGTAATCATTCTATACCAATACACCTCTCATACACATCAAACTGACGTGATGTGTTAACTACAACGCTCTTCAAATCACTTCTGGTGTTTCAACAAGTGAAAGCAAATTCTCCCCCAGTCTGGACATTAATTTATGTACACGCAGTAGTAGAAAAAAAAATACAATTTGGTGGGCATGTGTACATTGGGGATTTTCGCGAGACATTCATTGTTGCTTACAGATATGAAGTAATTGAGAGAAATTGAGGCGACGGACTCCAGCTTTCAGCGGTAGGTTTGTCGTCTTGTCAGTGAGGGATGTGGTGTTGCTGCCCACCTCAGGGTATTGGGATGTCCCAGGACTAACACACATCGAGCACACACACACACACACACACACACCACTTTGCAGTGAATTGGACTCAACAATTGGAGCCTGGTAGGAGAGACTATTATTCATCACCAGAGGGTGTCATGTCACCGCTGACAGGCGGACACAAATATTCGTCAACCCCTTCACCGCGGGTTAATGGTTGTCCATCAGGCAGCCAGGAGACAGGGAAGGCCACAAGGGGCTGGTGTAGACACACACAATATGGACACCTTCATTGAAATAGCAAGGTCACTTATGGAGATTTGAAAAACGAGGGAGGACAAGAAACCACATGGTAGGTGTTAGTATTGCTGTACAGACAAAAAACCTGACTTGTTCTGGTGTGCTGTGCCCTCTTCTACCCTGCTTAGAGCAACATTTTTATTAAACTGCAGTAATGTATAGTAGCCGCTATGATTGTACGGTATATCGGCATTAGTATAGTACCGTGATACTAATAAATCATCTTTTTCGGTATGATACCACCTCTGAAAAGTACCAGTCACGCACCAAACCCCCCCGTGTTGTCGTCACGTCGAGACACTGCTGGTTTTATGAACAGATAGGCATGTTCGGCAGCGCACGGTCACAGAGTACTTACAAGCAGACACAGTGTGTAGACCATGGGTGTCAAACTCTGGCCCGCCGTGTAATTTAATTTGGCCCTTGAGGCAATAATATACTGACATTAGATCTGGCCCGCCGGTATTATACAGTGGCGGTGCCGCTGTATCACCACATTCAACGCTAATTCTCATACTTGCCAACTCTCCCGATTTTTCCAGGGGGATCCCGAATTTCAGTGCCCCCCCACGAAAATCTCCCGGGGCAACCATTCTCCTGAATTTCCACCCGGACAACAAAATTGGGGGCGTGTCTTAAAGGTACTGCTTTTAGCATCCTCTAGAACCTGTCGTCACGTCCGCTTTTCCTCCACACAAACAGCCTGCCGGCCCAGTCACGTAATATATGTGGCTTCTACACACACACAAGTGAATGCAAGGCATACTTGGTCAACAGCCATACAGGTCACTCTAGGAGTGGCCCTATAAACAACTTTAACACTGTTACAACACACTGTGAACCCACACCAAACAAGAATGATAAACACATTTCGGGAAAACATCTGCACCGTAACACAACATAAACACAACAGAACAAATACCCAGAAACCCTTGCAGCACTAACTCTTCCGGTACGCTACAATATACACCCCCGCTACCAACAAAACTGGATTTTGTATGTCACTATAAAGTTATATAAGCCTTGCTTGTTCAATATTCAATGCAAAACTTGTTTAGGTCCCTATTAAAAGGTAAAGTTGTTCAACTTTGGCCCGTGGCTTTGTTCAGTTTAGAATTTTGGCCCACTCTGTATTTGAGTTTGACACCCCTGGTGTAGACAAAAAAGGGAGAACGGACGCAATTTGGCTTAAAAACTAACAATAAAGATGAAGTTGTAACACTGAAACGCCCACCGGAAGAGGTGCTTTAAGACATGGCTAGCTAGCTAGCGGCTAACGTCCATACGCCGTCGGCAGTGTATTAGCTACTTCAGACGGCGTGGCGCAGTGGGAGAGTGGCCGTACGCAACCCGAGGGTCCCTGGCTCAATCCCCACCTAGTACCAACCTCATCACGTCCGTTGGGTCCTAAGTAAGACACTTCACTCTTGCTCCTGATGGGTGCTGGTTAGCGCCTTGCATGGCAGCTCCCTCCATCAGCGTGTGAATGTGTTTGTGAATGGGTAAATGTGGAAATTGTGTCAAAGCGCTTTGAGTACCTTGAAGGTAGAAAAGCGTTATACAAGTACAACCCATTTATCATTTATTTATCATTAAATCCCTAATCCTGGTCTCCATGGCGACAAATAAAGTAAGTTTCTTACAAGTATCATCCCTGCAGGACAAGGAATAGCTAAACATGCTTCACTACACACCGTAGCTCACCGGCGTCACAATGTAAACAAACGCCATTGGTGGATCTACACCTGACATCCACTGTAATGATACCAAGTACAGGAGCGTATCTAGTCGATACTACAATGATTACATCAAACAATTTTAGCATCACCTAATGTTTTTTTTTTTTTTTAAATTAAACAATTATAATATGTTTATAAACTCAGGGAACATGAAGACACATGAGGACTTTGAATATGACCAATATATGATCCTGTAACAACTTGGTATCAAATTGATGCCCAAAATCTTGGTAAGATCTAAAACTAATGTAAATAATCCAAACAACAGAAGAATAAATGATTATTACAATTTAAACAGAAGTGTAGATAGATGTTAAAAGAGAACGTAAGCAGATGTTAACAGTAAAATGGACAAGCGGTAGCAAATGGATGATCAGGTGGATTAATAATTAATTTTCTACCACTTGTCCTTAATAATGTTGACAAAATAATGGAATGATAAATGATACAATATGTTACTGCATACGTCAGCAGACTAATTAGGAGCCTTAGTTTGTTTACTTACTAATAAAAGACAAGTTGTCTTGTATGTTCACTATTTTATTCAGGACTTAACTGCAATAAGAAACATATGTTTAATGTACCCTAAGATTTTTTTTTTTAAATAAAGCCAATAATGCAATTTTTTTTGAGGCCCTCTTTATTTAGAAAAGTAACAAAATAATTTTAGTACCTGTACCAATATATTGGTATTGTTACAACACTAGTAGCTGCAAAATGGCTAACACAATTACGCCGGGAGAGTAGCTGCAGAAAGCTAGCAGCTGAACATAAAAGCCAACATTTTCCCGCTTTGTTCCTAACATTGCATGGCTGACCCAAATTAATTAATTTTAATGTATGCATACAGAAGGTCAATTAACCAAATAATTCCAGTCCAGATAGTACCATGATCCTGGGAGCCAATGAGGCACTGAAAGGGCAGATGGATGTACTTTGCAAGGCAAATTATTGGCACTTTTTTTTTTTCTGTGACACTCCCTCACCAGTTGCAAGTCATTTGCTCAGCTTTGACTGATATTTCATTCGGGATAATAAACAGCTCCATCCCCGAAAAAAAGAAAAAAAAAACATTGGTTCAATGTAGTACTGATCAACCCACCTATGTTCCTGGAATATGTCCTGTATTATATAACTGGTAATAGAATGCAATCAAATTATCCAAACGCCTCATTACAAGGAGAGTTCACAGGCGTTGTTTTCATTCCCCAGCACAGTACCGTATGTGTGCAATTTTCACCTAAAAACCGTGCCACATGTTTCACAGTAGGAAGAATCGACAACTTTGTTCAAAGATTTACCAGAACAATAACTGTCAAGTGGAAGCTGTGGAAAGCAGATAGATTGTGTGAACTTCACCTTCGGTTGTCACAATACGGCTGAGAAAATGACAAAAAATAGATGGTGAAGTTGTGAAGACAAATAGGCAAATACATTATTTTCTGTTTCTGGATATATATATATATATATATATATACATATATATATATATATATATATACATATATATATATATATATAGATATATATATATATAAACTCTGTTTCCATATGAGTTGGGAAATTGCGTTAGATGTATATATAAACGGAATACAATGATTTGCAAATCCTTTTCAACCCATATTCAATTGAATGCACTACGAAGACAAAATATTTGATGTTCAAACTCATAAACTTTATTTTCTTTTGCAAATAATAAACAACTTAGAATTTCATGGCTGCAACCTGTGCCAAAGTAGTTGGGAAAGGACATGTTTACTACTGTGTTACATCACCATATCTTTTAACAACACTCAATAAAGGTTTGGGAACTGAGGAAACTAATTGTTGAAGATTTAAAAATTGGAATTCTTTCCCATTCTTGTTTTATGTAGAGCTTCAGTCGTTCAACAGTCCAGGGTCTCCGCTGTCGTATTTTACGCTTAATAATAATGTGCCACACATTTTCGATGGGAGACAGGTGTGGACTGCAGGCGGGCCAGGAAAGTACCCGCACTCTTTTTTTTTACGAAGCCACGCTGTTGTAACGCATCCTAAATGTGGCTCGGTAATGTCTTGCTGAAATAAGCAGGGGCGTCCATGAAAAAGACGGCGCTTAGATGGCAGCATATGTTGTTCCAAAACCTGTATGTACCTTTCAGTATTATTGGTGCCTTCAGAGATATGTAAGTTACCCAATCATGGCACTCACCTGTTCCCAATTAGCCTGCACACATTTGGGATGTTCCAAATAAGTGTTTAATGAGCATTCCTCAACTTTATCAGTATTTATTGCCACCTTTCCCAGCTTTTTTGTCACGTGTTGTATATGTAAATACACGGACACACACACATATATACATTATATATACATGCATACATTATGTGTATGTATGTATATGTATATATATATATATATATATATATATATATATATATATATATATATATATATATATATATATATATATACCCCGGAAAAGGGTGGAGTGCCATCTCCGGGTTGGGGAGGAGACCCTGCCCCAAGTGGAGGAGTTCAAGTACCTAGGAGTCTTGTTCACGAGTGAGGGAAGAGTGGATCGTGAGATCGACAGGCGGATCGGTGCGGCGTCTTCAGTAATGCGGACGTTGTACCGATCCGTTGTGGTGAAGAAGGAGCTGAGCCGGAAGGCAAAGCTCTCAATTTACCGGTCGATCTACGTTCCCATCCTCACCTATGGTCATGAGCTTTGGGTCATGACCGAAAGGATAAGATCACGGGTACAAGCGGCCGAAATGAGTTTCCTCCGCCGTGTGGCGGGGCTCTCCCTTAGAGATAGGGTGAGAAGCTCTGCCATCCGGGAGGAACTCAAAGTAAAGCCGCTGCTCCTCCACATCGAGAGGAGCCAGATGAGGTGGTTCGGGCATCTGGTCAGGATGCCACCCGAACGCCTCCCTAGGGAGGTGTTTAGGGCACGTCCAACCGGTAGGAGGCCACGGGGAAGACCCAGGACACGTTGGGAAGACTATGTCTCCCGGCTGGCCTGGGAACGCCTCGGGATCCCCCGGGAAGAGCTAGACGAAGTGGCTGGGGAGAGGGAAGTCTGGGTTTCCCTGCTTAGGCTGTTGCCCCCGCGACCCGACCTCGGATAAGCGGAAGATGATGGATGGATGGATGGATGGATGGATATATATATATCCATCCATCCATTTTCTACCGGCGCTGGTGCCTATCTCAGCTGAAATCGGGCGGAATGCGGGGTACACCCTGGACAAGTCGCCACCTCATCGCAGTATTTATATTTATATATATATATATATATATATATATATATATATATATATATATATATATATATATATATATATATATATATATATATATATATATATAGACACACCAAGCTTAAACATAAGTTTAGTTCTGTTAAACTCTTCAAAAAAGGAGAAAAATCCCAAAACAAAACAGATTTATAGAGATATTATGCTACACATTTGCAGGGGAAGTGTTAAGATTCCCCATGTCTTTGAGTCTTGACAAACAGAGAAATGGTTTGCTCTTAAATGTGAATGAGGAACATTTTTAGATGTTTTTTCGGGGAGAAGAAGAATAAATGGCTCTAAGGCTGACATTTTGCCCTGCAGACATTTGATAGAGCTTTATAGAACAGAACAGCATATCAACTCGCCATTAGGGTTTTGCTCAGGTATTAGAGGGATCAGCAAGGCCAATAAAAAATCCTTTGCAGGAGGAAAAAAAAAAAAACGCTGCTGAGTATATCTCAGATCAATGAAGGTCTTATTGAGGATTCCGCTTCAAGTCAGAAAAGGGCATGTGAGGTGTTAAAATAGTGTGACCTTTGAACTGCATGTGGAGCTTGGCTCCATTATACTAATTAATATATGAGAACCTCAATAATTTAACTCTAACTGGCTTTTTCTGAATGTTTTGGAGCACCAGACGTTACATACAGTCAGGAAACTAATGACTTTATAAATAAAATAAATTATTTTTACTGGTAATAAGGTTAAGTTAAACTACCAATCATTGTCACACACAGACACACTAGGTGTGGTGAAATGTGTCCTCTGCATTTGACCCATCCCCTTGTTTACCCCCTGGGAGGAGAGGGGAGCAGTGGGCAGCAGCGGTGCCACGCCCGGGAATCATTTATGGTGATTTAAACCCCAATTCCAACCCTTGATGGTGAGTGCCAAGCAGGGATATAATGGATGCCATTTGCATAGTCTTTGGTGTGACTCGGCCGTAGTTTGAACCCACAACCTAGCAATCTCAGGGCGGACACTCTAACCACTGGGCCACCGAGTAGGGTTAAACTAGAAAAAAACTAAAACTTGATGATACACAACAGACAAATCCCAAAACGAATTAAGTCCTGTAAAACTAACAACCTAGAACTATTTAAAGGCCTACTGAAATGAGATTTTCTTATTTAAACGGGGATAGCAGGTCCATTCTATGTGTCATACTTGATCATTTCGCGATATTGCCATATTTTTGCTGAAAGGATTTAGTAGAGAACATCCACGATAAAGTTCGCAACTTTTGGTTGCTAACAGAAAAGCCCTGCCTTTCCGAAAGTCGCAGATGATGACGTCACCCGTGTGAGGGCTCCTTACATCCTCACATTGTTTTTAATGGGAACCTACAACAAAAAGTGCTATTCGGACCGAGAAAACGACAATTTCCCCATTAATTTGAGCGAGGATGAAAGACTTGTGTTTGAGGATATTGATAACGAATGGCTAGAAAGAAAAAAAAAAAATCAAGTTTTAAAAACCCCGTCTTCCGCCCGATTGTAGCTGAGATAGGCGCCAGCGCCCCCCGCGACCCCAAAAGGGAATAAGCGGTAGCATATGGATGGAAGTTTTAAAAAAAAAAGGCAATTGCATTGGGACGGATTCGGATGTTTTTAGACACATTTACTAGGATAATTCTGGGAAATCCCTTATCTTTCTGTTGTGTTGCTAGTGTTTTAGTGAGTTTAATAGTACCTGATAGTTGAAGGGGTGTGTCCCCGGGTGTGTTGACGCCAATTTCTGAGGGAAGTCGACGGCAGCAGTATGGACGGCACAAGCTCAGCTGATCTCCGTTAAGTAGCGACTTTTAACCCCAATTTTCTCACCCAAAACTTCTGGTTGACATTTGGTCAGGATCCATGTTCGCTTGACCGCTCTGATCCATAGGAAAGCTTCACCTCCGGGAATTTTAAACAAGGAATCACCGTGTGTTTGTGTGGCTAAAGGCTAAAGCTTCCCAACTCCATCCTTCTACTTTGACTTCTCCAATATTAATTGAACAAATTGCAAAAGATTCAGCAACACAGATGTCCAAAATACTGTGTAATTATGCGGCTAAAGCAGAAGACTTTTAGCTGTGTGTGTGCGCAGCGCTATTTCCTTACGGTCCGTGACATCACGCGTACACGTTACCGCGACGTTTTCAACAAGAAACTCCTGGGAAATTTAAAATTGCAATTTACTAAACTAAAAAGGCCGTATTGGCATGTGTTGCAATGTTAATATTTCATCATTGATATATAAACTATCAGACTGCGTGGTCGGTAGTAGTGGGTTTCAGTAGGCCTTTGTGTCCTAATGAGCACGGTGGAACAGGGGTTAGAGCATCTGCCTTACAATACGAACGTCCTGGGCTTGATTTTGCGCTCGGGATCTTTGTGTGGAGTTTGCATGTTTTCCCCGTGACTGCGTGGGTTCCCTCCGGGTACTCCGGGTTCCTCCCACCGCCAAAAACATGCACCTGGGGATAAGTTGATTGGCAACACTAAAATGGGCCCTAGTGTGTGAACGTTGTCTGTCTATCAGTGTTGGCCCTGTGATGCGGTGGCGACTTGTCCAGGGTGTGCACCGCCTTCCGCCCGAATGTAGCTGAGATAGGCTCCGAAAGGGACAAGCAGTAGAAAATGGATGGAGTTCTGGTAAAATATCAGTATCAAAAGGTCGAGCAACACAAAGACTGCAGACCTCGAAAGCAACGTATGTGGCAAACATATCAACACAAAGGATTCTTGGTAAGGACTAGTCCTGTCCTCAACGTACCTGCAACTGAGAAGGTCGAATAGGACTAATTTTTTTTTCCGTTCAACCGTGTAAACCAGGGGTCGGCAACCCAAAATGTTGAAAGAGCCACATTGGACCAAAAATACAAAAACAAATCTGTCTGGAGCCGCAAAAAAATTAAAAGCCATATTACATACAGATAGTGTGTCATGAGATATAAATTAAATTATGAAGACTTAAAGAAAACTAAATGAGCTCAAATATAGCTACAAATGAGGCATAGTATTGCAATATGTACATACAGCTAGCCTAAATAGCATGTTAGCATCAATTAGCTTGCAGACATGCAGTGACCAAATATGTCTGATTAGTACTCCACATAAGTCGATAACATCAACAATTGATTGATTGATACTTTTATTAGTAGATTGCACAGTACAGTACATATTCCGTACAATTGACCACTAAATGGTAACACCCGAATAAGTTTTTCAACTTGTTTAAGTCGGGGTCCACGTTAATCAATTCATGGTACAAATATATACTATCAGCATAATACAGTCATCACACAAGTTAATCATCATAGTATATACATTGAATTATTTACATTATTTACAATCCGGGGGGTGGGATGAGGAGCTTTGGTTGATATTAGAACTTCAGTCATCATCTGGGATGTTTGGAGTCTAGATTTGAGGGTTTTGGAGGTGCTGGGGTACCAGGAGGTGCAAGCGTAATCGAAGAAGGGTTGAATGAGAGTTCCCGCTAGAATCCTCAAGGTGCTTTTGTTGACCAGAGAGGAGATTCTGTAGAGGAATCTCCTTCTTTGGTTGACCTTTTTGATCACCTTGGTTGCCATTTTATCACAGGAAAGATTAGCCTCTAGAATGGAACCTAGGTAGGTGATCTCATCTCTCCTGGTGATAACAATGTCACCCACTTTTATAGTGAAGTCACTGACCTTCTTAAGTTGGATATGGGACCCAAATAGGATGCACAAAACTCACCTTTGTGCATTCATGCGCAACGTTATAAGTTTGGTGGACAAAATCAGACAGAAAAAGAAGTGGCATAAATCACGTCGGAGAAAGTTATGCATGTAAACAAACTAGGGTGAGTTCAAGGACCGCCAAAATTAGTAGGGCAAAACGGCGCTCGCCAAATACTCGAATCAGTGAAGCATGTTTAATACAAACATTGTGCTTTATAGCAATTAGGGAGCTTTGTGTCATGTTTGTCCTCCAACAGAAACCAAATTAAAACAAAAAATATACTCATTACCATTTTTCATATATTTTTGAAAAAGCTCCAGAGTGCCACTAGTTGCCGACCCCTGGTGTAAACAATAGGTTGGTTGGTAAATATTATAACCAAGACCAAAAATAATGAGTCTCAACCCAAACACCACCATCTATAAAATTCCCTCAATTCCTTCCCAAGCATGCACACTGCTCACATCTCTTACACTATGCCTGCCACAGTAGTAAAACATCACTTAAATCATTTTCTCAGGCCATAAACCCCAGTTCCTGTATGTTCCCCATCCCTGCCTGCAGAAAAACCAGTATAAGCATGCCACATTTGCTTCTTTTCCCTCTACCTCAGGGGTGTCAAACTCAAATACAGAGCGGGCCAGAATTTAAAACTGAACAGAGCTGCGGGCCGAGGTTGAACAAATTCACCTTTAAATAGGGACCCAAACAAGTTTTGCATTGAATATTGACCAAGCAAGGCTTATATAACTTTATAGTGACATGCAAAATCGAGTTTAAAATAATAATACTAAAAAATATTAATGGCATATCAAATAAAACAAAAATACAAATTGAATGCCTCTTTTCGGCGGCGGGTTTGGGTTGGGGCGGGGTTTAGTGGTAGCGGGGTGTATATTGTAGCGTCCTGGAAGAGTTAGTGATGCAAGGGGTTCTGGGTATTTGTTTGGTTGTGTTTATGTTGTGTTACGGTGCGGATGTTCTCCCGAAGTGTGTTCGTCATTCTTGTTTGCTGTGGGTTCACAGTGTGGCGTATATTTGTAACAGTGTTAAAGTTGTTTATACGGCCACCCTCAGTGTGACCTGTATGGCGGTTGACCAAGTATGCCTTGCATACACTTGTGTGTGTGTGTATGAGCCGCATATATTATGTGAGTGGGCCGGCACGCTGTTTTGATGGAGGAAAAGTGGACCTGGCGACATGTAGAGAACGCCAAAAGCAGTGCTTTTACGGAAATCGGGAGAAATTCGGGAGGCGCACTGAACTTCGGGAGTCTCCCGGGTAAATTGGGAGGGTTGACGAGTATGAGTATTAGCAGTGAATGCGGTGTTACAGCGGCGGGCCAGCTCTAATGTTAATTTGAGATTGCCTCAAGGGCCAAATGAAATTACACGGCGGGCCAAATTTGGCCCGCTGGCCAGAGTTTGACACCCATGCTCTACCTCTTCCACACATGAACTCTTTCAGTTCCTTGAGAAGAGACGTGTTCAAAGTTTACCACTCTATCAAACCACTGCCCCGTATACCAGTCAACAGCAGATGGGCTCGGACTTGGCTGTGTGTGTGAGTGCGTGCGCATGGGCGTGCACGTGTGTCAGACAGCAAATGGAAGTCTTCTCCTGCAAGATGAGCTCCAGTGATTACAGGCTGAGACAGTTTTCTAATTATTCTGTCAAACATCAATCCTGTGCGCTGATGCAGGCCATCCTGTGGCCTGATGGACAATGTAATCACTGTGGGAACCCCCGACTCCACAACCCCACCGCCGCCACCGTTTTCGGGCACCCTTTCAATGCAGCTTTCATGGCTGGCTATCTAATATCTGTTGTCTGTTAACACTCCATGTCAACTTTTACTATGTTTATCTATGTTAGTAGTCTTGTCATTATCTCCCTTTTCTACACAATTCTAGCATCAATTATTTGGTTGCAGGTTGTTGAATGATTAGAACACAAGATTCACTTTGAAAAATATTTGCATACCGTATTTCCTTGAATAGCCGCCGGGCATGTAATATGCACCTGCCGGGTCAAACTCGCTCCCCAGATTTATTAGCGCATGCTTACTTTTACCGCCAGGACAAATTCGTGACGTCACGAGTGACGCATCCCCTGTTGTCATTTTCAAAATGGCGGAGGACTTTTTTTTGCTTTTGCTATGTGTCAACCAGGGGTCTTAATTGTTCCACAGCCATACAGATCACACTGATGGTTGTGACACAAAACAACTTTAACACTCTTACTAATATGTGCCACACTCTGTGAACCCACACCAAACACATTTCGGGAGAACATCGGCTCTGTAACACATTATAAACGCAACATAAGGATTACCGACAATGCCATCCATCCATGACTCTTGGCTATATTATACACCCCGCTAGCACCAAACCCCCCCCTCCGTGCATCCGTTGAGGTGGGCGGGGTTGGGGGCGCATGTATAATATAGCTAAGAGTCATGGATGGATGGCAACATTCACAAACTAGGGCCAATTTCCCTTTTGTCTATCAACCTATCCCCAGGTGCATGTCTTTGGAGGTGGGAGGAAGCCGGAGTACCCGGGGAGAACATGCGAACTCCACACAGAAAGATCCCGAGCACAGGATTGAACTCAGGACCTTGGTATTGTGAGGCACCTGCACTAACCCCTGTACCGCCGTGCTGCTCCACCGACTGCAGAAACGCCATTTGCAAAACAGTGCTACAGTACACACCACCTTCCTCCAATGAAGTCGAGGTGAGATTTTACAAACAAACCTCCAACAGCCCATCGTTTTTTCTCAATAGGTGCTGTGAAAGTGAGAAGAAAGAGTGAGAAGTTGAATCTCTCTTTTTCTTCAAACTACCTCAGACAAACAGCAAAACAGACGAGCACTATGTGAAACTGCAATATATGCTTTAAATACAACATCCATTTTATTTTTAGAGAAATGGCATCAGATAAAAAATATATACCGGAAAAAAATATATACTGTCACATTTTTTTTTTCTCCTTTCTGTGACAATGTTCAGTTTACCCAGAGCACATCTCTTGTCTATCTGAAGCCTCATCTGGCAGGAGCAGATACTGACTGAGATAACAACATCGCTGAGGCATTTTTACAATGTCTGCGCTGCTTTGTGAACACGGCAGACTGCTACAGTATCAGATTGTCATGTCAGTCCAGATTGCGAACGAGGGGGTAGCGTCAAATCGCACAAGATACCAACTCTTTCTTCTGGCTGTCACTTATCTGAATGCATGAACAATAGGGAATGGATGAAGGGACTGTAGAGCACCAGAATTTGCTATCGAGACAACGTAGTAATCCCCTCTTCGCCACAATCTGCAATTCCATAGACTATTTTAACATACCTGCATGGAGCTCTGTACTGAGCAATAGTACTGTACATTTTGCAGATATTTGGCAGCCTATGTTAGGAGCAAGCCTCATCATTTCTCTATTATGCTTGACAATATAGACACAGGAGGATCAGACAAGACCGTAGTATTAGATCAAGTCTGGAAAAGCCAATTACACTGACAATAATCGGCTGTACAGTGGCTGGCATGTCATAGTAATACAAAGGAACAGACAAACCAAGAGCAAGGGAAAGTGTAGGCAAAATGACATTTAAAAAACACATATACATATATATATATATATATATATATATATATATATATATATATATGTGGAGTTGGCATGATCTCCCCGGGTACTACGGCTTCCTCCCACCTCCAAAGACATGCACCTGGGGGTAGGTTGATTGACAAAAGGGAAATTGGCCCTAGTTTGTGAATGTTGTTTATCTGTGTTGGCCCTGCGAGGAGGTGGCGACTTGTCCAGGGTGCACCTTGCCTTCCGCAGCTGAGATAGGCTCCAGCACCCCCCACGACTCCGAAAGGGCCAAAGCGGTAGAAAATGAATGGATGGATGGACGGATGGACTGGTTTATGGAGTCTGGTTCAAATTAGGGCTGGGCGATATGGCCTTTTATTAATACGTCGATATTTTTAGGCCATGTAACGATACACGATATATATCTCTATATTTTGCCTTTTACATATACATATATATATATATATATATATATATATATATATATATATATATATATATATACACACACAAATTACATGGCAACCATCCACAAAACAAATAACACGTATGACAACCTAATGAGAGCTGCATAAAAAATAAAAAAAAACAAGCTTTTGGTTGCCTCTCAAAAGGTGAAGTGTAAGTACTCAAAATTATTAGTACCAGCCAATGTCGGAAACAATCAGAAACTAAGATGCCCTAGAGCAGGGGTGTCAAACTCAAATACAGAGTGGGACAACATTTTAAACTGAACAAAGCCGCGGGCCAAGGTTGAACAAATTAACCTTTTAATAGGGACCCAAACAAGTTTTGCATTAAATATTGAACAAGCAAGGCTTATATAACTTAAATGACATGCTAGATACAGTTTCAAATAATAATAATAATAATTAAAAGAATATCAATGGCATATCAAATAAAATTTAAATAAAAATGTCTTTTTTTGTATTTGCAATCTTCTGAGGTAAATATCACATTTTTTCCACAGGCTACTAATAAATTTGAAAATAAAATAACAATAATGAATGAACCAAACATTCAACCCTTGAAGTAGCAAGAGAAAATGCATGAATAAAACGTTAAATTATTGGTCAGTTTGCTGAAAGTTTCCCAGAAAAGTTAGTGCTGCAAGCGTTTCTGGGTATTTGTTCTGTTGTGTTACGGTGCAGATGTTCACCCGAAATGTGTTTACAGTGTGGCGCATATTTGTAACAGTGTTGAAGTTGTTTATACGGCCACCCTCAGTGTGACCTGTATGGCTGTTGACTAAGTATGCCTTGCATTCACTTGTGCGTGTGTGTGTGTGTGTGTGTAAAAGCCACAAATATTATGTGACACGCTGTTAGTATGGAGGAAAAGCGGACGTGACGACAGGTTGTAGAGAACGCTAAAGGCAGTGCCTTAAATGCACGCCCCCAATATAGTTGTCCTGGTGGAAATCAGTAAAAATTCGGGAGAATGGTTGCCCCGGGAGATTTTCAGGAGGGGCACTGAACTTCGGGAGTCTATCGGGAAAATTAGGAGGGTTGGCAAGTATGAGTATTAGCGGAGAATGCGGTGTTACAGCGGCACAGATGCTGTATAACACCGGCGGGCCAGCTCTAATGCTAAATTGATATTGCCTCAAGGGCCAAATTAAATTACACGGCGGGCCAGATTTGGCCCGTGGGCCAGAGTTTGACACCCATGCCCTAGAGCAAGGGTCTCAAACTCAATTTACCTGGGGGCCACTGGATGCAGAAATTGTGTGGGGCTGGGCCGCGAGAAAATATTTCTTAAACAAATCTAACATGCACTTTTGAATGAATTCACCTTCAGTGCAACATACTTGCCAACTCTCGCGGTCTTTCCGGCAAACACCCAAATATCAGTGCCCCTCCCGACAGTTTCCCGGGGCAATCATTCTACCGGTTTTCAACCGGACAACAATATTTAGGGCGTGCCGTGATGGCACTGCCTTTAGAGTCCTCTGCAACCTGTCGTCTCGTCCGCTTTTCCACCATACAAACAGTGCAGATGATCTCACCTGCATTCGGGCGGAAGGCTGGTTACACCACGGACAAGTCGCTACCTCATCGCAGGGCCAACACAGACAAATAAATAAATGGGTTGTACTTGTATAGCGCTTTTCTACCTTCAAGGTACTCAAAGCGCTTTGACACTACTTCCACATTTACCCATTCACACACACATTCACATACTGATGGAGGGAGCTGCCATGCAAGGCGCTAACCAGCACCCATCAGGAGCAAGGGTGAAGTGTCTTGCTCAGGACACAACGGACGTGACGAGGTTGGTACTAGGTGGGATTTGAACCAGGGACCCTCGGGTTGCGCACGGCCACTCTTCCACTGCGCCACGCCGTCCCAGACAATAAACTTCATAAACATAAAATACATTTGCCAGTTACAAAATTAGGGCTGACTGCCCACATTCCGTTCGATACAAAGCAGCATAAAAAACAGCGAGCAATCATTTCCCTGCATATTGCACTTCAATAAAGTTGTGGGATGCCACAGTTCGATGAAAATAATTACTGTAACGTATTATTTTCGGGTCTCCCTATGTCGAGCATTAAAAGATTAGAGTTGGTACATCTGCGGTCCCCTCCAAGGTTTCTCATTGTCATCCCATTGGGTTAAGTTTTTTTCTCTCCCTGATGTGGCAACTTAGCCGAGGATTTTGTTGTGGCTTGTGCAGCCCTTTGAGACACTCGACATTTAGGGCTGTATAGGTGAACATTGATTGATTGGTTGATTGAATACTTCGCCCTACCTTCTGCAAAACACAGCATCCAAAACTTCATGCAAGCTCACACCAAAACATGAACTTGTCAAGACGTGGGCTTTGGTGAGGTTTGTTTTCCCGTGGTGCAAAGCGACTGGACCGGACACGACGTGAAGGTAATGACATGTTTTAATTTTAACACTCAAAAGTAGTATAAAAACAAAGGGCGCGCACAAGACGGGGAACAAACTTAACGCAGGAACAAAACTTAACACATAAACAGACTAAGGACATGAAACAAAACTACACTGACTGTGACGTGAAAAGCATGAAACTATGGCAAGAAGTGAGCAATCAGAAGTGTCAGGAGTGTGATGTCTCCAGGCTGACTGCCTGGCAACTACAGGCTTAAATAGTGGTCCAGTGATTGACAGGTGCCTGAGTCGTGAACACATAACAGGTGAAACTAATGAGTTGTCATGGTGACAAAACAAACAAGAGTGTACAATGAGTCCAAAACCAAACAGAACATGACCACAAAACACAACAGAACCTCATGATTGGACGCTTTGGCATTATTTAACACAAGTATCCAACATTTTAACAACAAGTCAGAAAGCAGGGAAATCATAATAGGTCACCTTTATCAAAATGTCCTCAGTGTCTATGCATCATCAATTAGTTTAGGGCCGTCCAGTGATCATACTCGTGCTAATGATTTAACTTACACTTTGACTAACTCAGACCGAACAGGGATGAATAACACACAACATCAAGGCTTTGCATGTTGGTTTCCAGGGCCCTAATATTTCACTCTGCTAATGAATTTGCAGCAACATTGAACAGCTCTCAATGCAATCAACCTGTGATTCAATGAGGCGGGCATAGTCACAATAAATGGCTTCGGAAGACACCCTACAGTAATAGCTCAAGAGGACAGACAAGGGCACAGTGTTTACAGTGTTAGTAGACGGCTCACAGAACATGAATGATCTCATCAACCTGGTGTTTGAGCGGTTTCAAATAATCTCCCTGCATGTGGACACATACGTGACAGGGAAGCATGAAATGAGGGAGGTCGAACAGTCACATTCCCCCTGCGAGGATTTTTTGCGTTAGAGATCTTGCAGTGTGGACAGATTAGGAGAACCGGATTGACGGCCAAGAGTGGCACAGAACGGAGAGGTGGTGTGGATGCTGCCTGCATTCATACAGAAGAAATGGAACATCATTTGTAAAGCCCCAAACAGGTTAGTAACCAAAATGTGAACCATCTGTCATGGCACAATGCCATACGTATACATAAGATCTAGAATTGCCAGTTTTGCAAAGCTTCAAAGACGTTGACTTTAGTGAATTTCAATTTGTTCCCTGGGTGACTCTTGGTTAACCGTGGGATGAGAAATTAATGCAAATCGATGCAAGAGCGTGCTTCCTTGCAGCAAATGAAAATTGTAATTCTCATATCTATACAGATTGAAAACAAATGTGCCATGGATTATTTTTTTTAAATATATTTGTTTCATTTACCAGCAATGGTGCGCAATATATTTCCAATAGACACTAAAGGAGTTTAAGGATGCCATTTTTTAATGCATGATTTTCTCATGTGGCTCAGGCCATGTCTACATATATTTGTTTAACCCCTTGAACGGATAATTATTTAGCCTAAGCCCCGTTTCAGCCACATAAAACCAGTGTATAAGGTCCCCCCTTTTTAGGCAATTTTTTGCACGGCTAAGTGCACCGTGTATTTTTTGAATCTCCGACATTTAGCTTTGAATGGACTCATTAATCGTTTACAGACTAAGTTCGGAGAGGAAGTGACGCCAGAAAGACCACACTCTCCTCAGGAAGTGACTTCAGGAAGAACACGCCACAGCCAGCTTCATAATAAAGCGGTTTCGTAACTCGGATCTAACCATTGTCTAACCACTTCCGCCTGTACAGACGGGTGTGGAAATCAAACATTAATACCTTAACAGAAAGCGATTGCAGCTATTTGGGATACAACACTTCTCAGACGGCAAAAGAACTTTCCAATGTCCGGGTCAGCTATGATTTTACTTAGGGAAAAGCTTTGTCCATTTGTCGAAGAAGAGTTAACGAGAATGCGAGCTCCCATGGATGTGATTAAAAAAGGTAACGTGTGCTTTGTATTAACTGGATGTCGAGGAAAGACTACGGAAGACGGCGAATGTTTTTGTATCAGTTATTGTCCGCCATGTATGTCGCGGACTCAACGTCTAGGTCCAGAGTATATAAAGTCACCAAAAACCAATGGACAATGAAGGTGAAGGCAAAAGAGTGAGGAGTGTCCTGACCAGATATTTCGATCCCTAGTTTGATTGATGTTAAAGTTAATTTAACCCCCAATTCCAACCCTTAATGCTGAGTGCCAAGCAGGGAGGTAATGGGTCCCATTTTTTATAGTCTTTGGTATGACTCGGCCAGGATTTTAACTCACGACCTACCGATCTCAGGGCGGACACTCTAACCACAAGGCCAATGAGTAGGTGAGTAAAATGTTCATCAGCATATTGTTTACATGTCTAATAAAGATTTGATCGGTGGCTCAGGAGTGATACACTACAATAGGGCCTCAGAGCACACTGGATTCCGGTTAATTGAAATACCACAAACCTGGATATTGTTCAGATAAGTTACATTTAAGAACTTGCACATAAATAAACACTGGAGATGACTATGACGTGCGTACTAGTTAATGTTGCTACGCCGGACGGAGGGACATAGGGTGTCTTAAAGGCCTACTGAAATGAGATGTTCTTATTTAAACGGTGATAGCAGGTCCATTCTATGTGTCATACTTGATCATTTTGCGATATTGCCATATTTTTGCTGAAAGGATTTAGTAGAAAACATCGACGATAAAGTTCGAAACTTTTGGTCGCTAATAAAAACGCCTTGCCTTTACTGGAAGTAGCAGACGATGTGCGCGTGACGTCACGGGTTGTCGGGCTCCTCACATCCTCACATTGTTTATAATCATAGCCAGCAGGAGCTGGAGCTATTCGGACTGAGAAAGCGACAATTTCTCCATTAATTTGAGCGAGGATGAAAGATTCATGAATGAGGAAATTTAGAGTGAAGGACTACAAAAAAAAAAAAAAAAGGCGTGAGCAGTGAGAGCGATTCTGATGTTTAGACACATTTACTAGGATAATTCAGAAAAATCAATTTTCTACTTATTGTGTTACTGGTCTTTTAGTGACATTATAAAGTACCTGAAAAGTGAAGGGGGTTGATGCCAGAGTCACTGAGGGAAGTCACACAGCTGCAGCAAGACGTAAGCTCCGCTGATGTCTCCGGTAAGAGCTGACTTATTACCACAATTTTCTAACCGAAAACTGCCGGTTGACATTTGGTCGGGATCCATGTTCGCTTGACCGCTCTGATCTATGGTAAAGCTTCATCTTCTGGAATTTTAAACAAGGAAACACCGACTGTGTTTGTGTGGCTAAAGGCTAAACGCTTCCCATCTCCATCTTTCTACTTTGACTTCTCCATTTTTAATTGAACAAATTGCAAAAGATTCAGCAACACAGATGTCCAGAATACTGTTCAATTATGCAATTAAAGCATACTACTTATAGCTTGGATCGGGCTGGAAAATAATGTCCGCTACAACCCGAGACGTGAAACGCACGCCCCATCATACGAGTCATCATACCGCGACGTTTTCAACACGACACTTTGCGGGAAATTGAAAATTGCAATTTAGTAAACTAAAAAGGCCGCATTGGCATGTGTTGCAAAATTAATATTTCATCATTGATATATAAACTATCAGACTGCGTGGTCGGTAGTCGTGGGTTTCAGTAGGCCTTTAAACGGTGGCATTGTTGTGTGTGGACACGGATTAGGTTAGGTGGGATTTACCCTGGATAACCTTATCCAGCCGGCTTAGTGTAAACGGGGCCTCAGTCACAAGTGTTTAGTCTCCCTGTGGCGTCTTTAGGTCCAATTTGATGACAGACAACCATCTCCTTTTGCTATACAGCATTAAACAGGTGCTGTGATGACCAAACAATCCTGGCAGCAATGAGAGAACTGAGAGTCCAGAGCTCAATTAGCCGCAACTCCAATCCCGGATCCTCTATTGATTTCCTTTGCAGATAAGGAATGGCGGACAGGGGAACGCTCAATCAGACGAGGCTTTGGAACATGCCTGAGAATCCTCAGGGATGAATTGGACACGATAGCAGTACGGAGGTGATGTATGTGCAGACTAAAGCGCGTATGCATGTACGATGGTTAAGTAATACTACAGTCTATTGATGATGCATAGAAAACTAAATTACTTGTAAAACATGCAGCACTGGACTAACCTATATGATGTTGAAGGAGATGGACAAGACACACGTTCCCCGAGGGGCGAATCAATCTGACAGGTGTTGAGTTCCACAGTGCTTTTCTAGCCAATTTCATCACTTCTTCAAATTAACCTTCACAAGACGAATGAGGGCCGGAATGTGTGACAACCCTATGCATCCCTTTTATAGATCCAGCCATCCAGCACAAAGTGTACCTTCTAATCCGGGGATTCAGTTAGTCTCAGTCTGGTACCTACCAGTCTAATAACTAGGAAACAAAAACTGCATTTTTTTGACAGAAAGGGCGGAGTTTAATTTGTTGTCGTTACCTCAATCTGATAATCTATTAGTCAAAGGATCACTGTAAATGTAAAGATTAAATACATTACTGTATTGTAATTACTGTATGTGATGTCTCGGTCTTATCTCACAGTACAGAAACAACTAAGTCTGACGAGAAAGACTACATGGAACCTAAATTTGGTTATTCTAAGGCCAAGTTAAAGTGCCAATGATTGTCACACACACACTAGGTGTGGCGAAATTTGACCCATCACCCTTGATCTCCCCCTGGGAGGTGAGGGGCAGCCCGGGAATAATTTTTTAGTGATTTTACCCCCAAATCCATCCCTTGAATGCCAAGCAGGGAGGAAATGGGTCCCATTTTTCTAATCTTTGGTATGACTCGAACGGGGTTTGAACTCACAACCTACCGATCTCAGGGCGAACACTCTAACCACTAGGCCACTGAGTAGGTTTATGTATATTACAGGGGTGGGCAACCTTTACCACTCAAAGAGCCATTTTGACCCGTTTCACCTAATAAAGAAGACAATGGGAGCCGCAACCATTCTCGTGAATATCTGCTGATGGTCATCCAGATAACAATAATAAGGGCGTATTAATGAAGCCATTGCCTCTGACGCGTTCTACAACATGTACAAAAAGCTTGCCAGCCCCATGACATATTGTTTGAGGCTTCCGCATACACACATACACGACTGCAAGGCATAGTTGTTCAACAGCCATACAGATTACAATGAAGGTTGTGATACAAACAACTTTAAGATTCTTACTAATATGCGCCACACTGTGAACCCACACCAAACAAGAATGACAAACACATTTCGGGAGAACATCTGCACTGTGAGACAACATAAACACAACAAAACAATTACCCAGAATCCCACGCATCCATGATAAACCTGGCTATATTATACATATTATACACCCCGCTAGCACCAAACACCCCCCCCCCCTGTGCGTCGGTTGAGGTGGGCGGGGGTGTATAATATAGCCTAGTGAAAATCGGAGAATGTTAATCCCGGGTAATGTCCGGTAGAGGTTCGGAGGGGTCGGCGATTATGCAGCTGAGCCACATCAGAGTGGCCAAGGAGCCGCATGCGTCTACGCAGCCGCGGGCTGCCGACCCCAGATGTATAACATTGGGGCCAATTTGAGGTTTTGTGTGTCTATTCATTCCTTCATTCATATTTTTTTTATGCCTTCAGCGACAATCTACATTGTAAATAGTCATGAAAATAAAGAAAACGCATTGAATGAGGAGAAGGTTTGTCCACTTTTGACCTGTACTATATACTTACATCATTTGTATACAAACTTAATGGAGGTATTTGGATGTTTTTAGGGGCTACATAGGCAGAAAGGAACGGCTCCCATAGGCTCCATTGTAAGCGGACTTTTGATCAAATGTATTTAATATTTCCATCCATTTTCTACCGCTTATTCCCATGGACAAGTCGCCACCTCATCGCATGGCCACCACATGCACCTGGGGATAGGTTGATTGGCAACACTAAATTGGCCCTAATGTGTGAATGTGAGTGTGAGTGTGAATGTTGTCTGTCTATCATATAAGAGTCTTCTATATCGAATAAGTCTACTATTTGAAAACAGCCCTACTTCACAGTGAAATTTAAACATAAATTACAATATATCGGTTGGCATAATTTGGTTGAATTAATATATAGCATATGGATGAGACAATAGCATGAACATTACAATAGCACAATATGACATACCATATTTCCTTGAATTGCCGCAGGGCATGTAATATGCGCCTGCCTTGAATTACTGCCGGGTCAAACTCGCTCCCCAAAATTATTAGCGCATGCTTTCTATTACCGCCAGGTCAAATTTGTGACGTTACGAGTGACGCTTCCCCTGTCGTCATTTTCAAAATGGCGGAGGAGTTTTTTTTGCTTGTACTACGTGTGCACCAGGGGTCTTGTTCAACAGCCATACAGATCACACTGAAAGTTGTGATAAAAAACAACTTTAACACTCTTACTAATATGCGCCACACTCTGTGAACCCACACTAAACAAGAATGACAAACATATTTCGGGAGAACATTTCGGTAACACATTATAAACGCAACATAACAATTACCCAGAATGCCATTCATCCATGGCTCTTGGCTATATTATACAACCCGCTAGCACCAAACCCCGACCCCCCCTCCGTGCGTCGGTTGAGGTGGGCGGTGTTGGGGGCGCGTGTATAATATAGCCAAGAGTCATGGATGCATGGCATTCTGGGTAATTGTTATGTTGCGTTTGTATTGTGTTACAGAGCCGATATTCTCCAGAAACGTGTTTGTCATTCTTGTCTGGTTAGGGTTCACAGAGTGGCGCATATTAGTAAGAGTGTTAAAGTTGTTTATATCACAACCTTCAGTGTAACCGGTATGGCTGTTGAGCAAGTATGCCTTGCAATCTCGTACGAGAAGCAGCGAAATGCATGCGTCCGGCCGGCACGCAGATAGCATGGTGTAAAGGCGGGCACGATAACATGTTGTAGACCAGTGGTCCCCAACCACCGGGCCGCAGAAGAATTTTTTACAATTTTTTTTTTTTTTTTCTATTTAAATTTTTTTGTTTACTGCATGCCATTTGTAAGCACAGGGGTGAGAAGAGGGTTTAAAATTATTAGCACCTGCTTACTTTTACCGCATGCCTTGAATAAGCGCAGGAGTGAGAAGAGGTTTTAAATTAATCAGCGCCCCGGCGGCTATTCAAGGAAATACGGTATATTTACTGTTAGAGTCCTGGACTGTGGAAGAAATTGTCCATTCAGCGAGCATTAAATAACTTGTTTTGGGCTGTGGTAATGATTAAGAGCTGCAAACGAATCACTCTGGACAGGACTTGCAGGTAAGAACATGATTTATTCGTGGCAGGTTGCGTAGAGCAAAACAATGAAGCCAGGATGAGTGTGGCGAGAGAGGTGAATAAATAGCTCTCTGATTAGTGGTCGACAACAGGTGAGTGTGCCGGCCACTAACCAGAGGCAGGTGAACCCAATTAATCCCCATGAAAACTCATAAACAAACCCAGAGGTGCACAAACAGGAACTAAGGGAGTCCAAAACTAACAGAGAATAACAAAACATGATCCGGGCCACGGACCATGACATGTACCATCAAGCTTGTTTTCACCATGCAACATTACATTGAAAAAAAATCAAGTCATTTTTATTTTATTTTATGTTGCCAGTGTCTTTATTACCTCCCTGCTTGGCACTCAACATCAAGGGTTGGAATTGGGGGTTAAATCACCAAAAATGATTCCCGGGCGCGACCTCAGCTGCTGCCCACTGCTCCCCTCACCTCCCAGGGGGTGATCAAGGGTGATGGGTCAAATGCAGTGTGTGTGTTATAATCAGTGGCACTTAAACTTTTACTTAACATCATGGGTGGAACACGTTCAGAATAAAAGCACATTCACATCTTGAATTGCCGACCTTTAGTTTTGTCATTATGTGCTCTCAAATTTTAATATGACTATATCAACAATTAGATATGTTTCTGTTTAACAGCCCCCCCCCCCCTTTTTTGTTTCTGTAAGAGTCGTCGGAAATTGGCAGACCCGTCAGCGATCCTGTTCTGTCTCCCTGGAATGTGTGTCTGCTCTTGAATGGGATTGTGCTGAACATCTCATTCTCCATAAAGTATTTCTGATTCTGATTCATTTGGAGTTATTTAGATAGGGTTATAATAAGGCCATGCAGAATAAGGCATTAATAAATACTTAATAATGACTAATTACAAGCCAATATGTTACTAATTTGCATGTTAATAAGCAACTAATTAGTGGTGAATATTTTCCCCATAATAAAGTGTTATCGATTATTTGGATAGTATTTGTGTTCTGGCATTATGTAGTATACACGTGTATACAGTACAGGTATCTCAAATCGTGTGACTGGCTTAGCTGTTTTTTTTTTACAGGAGACATCATGGGGGCCTATTTTTGATACGGTGTGATGCTGACCAAAAAAGATCGAATAACTTTGTGCAGGATACAGCAAGATACTCGACACATGCTGTGATTTACTTCCCAGGTGCTCAATCAAGTTCTGTTGCCTTTCCCAGTTTCATTGACTTCAACATACTGTACGTGTCAAGCTGAGGGCTTAGAGAGCCAGCATGTGGGTACCAGAGATTCAGAGAGGCAGTGTTTGTGCTTCACTGAGGTCCAGTTACTAACAGTCAGTTGGGTGCTTGCTGCAGTTTTAGTCAGCAATGTGACGGATTCACTCTGGACAACACACTATTTTGACTGAAGTAATTGGCCATGTGATCACTGCACCTACAGGATATGAAAATGAATATGTGAAAGAATATGCCTTATTAATTTCCTCGATTTATAAAAGGTTAAATGCATCTGGATGTCTATTGCATACACCAGGGGTCATCAACCTTTTTGAAACCAAGAGCTACTTCTTGGCTACTGATTAATGCGAAGGGCTACCAGTTTGATACACACATAAATAAATTGCCAGAAATAGCCAATTTCCTCAATTTTTTAATAAATAAATCTATATATATATATAAAAAATGGGTATTTCTGTCTGTCAATTCGTCGTACATTTTTTTTCCTTTTACGGAAGGTTTTTTGTTGGGAATAAATGACGAAAAAAAACCTTAATTGAACGGTTTAAATGAGGAGAAAACAAGAAAAAAATTAAAATTAAATTTTGAAACATAGTTTATTTTCAATTTCGACTCTTTAAAATTCAAAATTCAACCGAAAAAAAGAAGAGAAAATCTAGCTAATTTTAATCTTTTTGAAAAAATTAAAACAATAATATATGGAACATCATTAGTAATTTGTCCTGATTAAGATGAACTTTAGAATTTTGATGACATGTTTTGAATAGGTTGAAATCCAATCTGCAGTTTGTTAGAATATATAACAAATTGGACCAAGCTATTTTTCTAACAAAGACAAATCATTATTTCTTCTAGATTTTCCAGAACACAAAATTAAAAGACTTTGTAGATTTGCCAGATTATTCTTTTTGAATTTTAATCATAACTTTTGAAGAAATATTTCACAAATATTCTTCGTCAAAAAAACAGAAGCTAAAATGAAGAATTACATTAAAATGTATTTATTATTCTTTAAAACAACAAAAAATTAATTTACTTGAACATTGATTTAAATTGTCAGAAAAGAAGAGGAAGGAATTTAAAAGGTAAAAAGGTATATGTGTTTAAAAATCCTAAAATAATTTTTAAGGTTGTATTTTTTCTCTAAAATTGTCTTTCTGAAAGTTATACGAAGCTAAGTAAAAAAATTAATGAATTTATTTAAACAAGTGAAGACCAAGTCTTATAAATATTTTCTTGGATTTTCAAATTCTATTTGAGTTTTGTCTCTCTTAGAATTAAAAATGTCGAGCAAAGCGATACCAGCTTGCTGGTAAATAAATCAAATTTTAAAAATAGAGGCAGCTCACTGGTAAGTGCTGCTATTTGAGCAATTTTTAGAACAGGCCAGCGGGCGACTCATCTGGTCCTTACAGGCTACCTGGTGCCTGTGGGCACCGCGTTGGTGACCCCTGGCATACACAGTAGCATGCAAGTAGAAAGTGTTTAGGCACCATCGGCAATAGGTATAAATCCATGCCACCATTATGCGTGCATTTAAATGGTGAATAGTTATACTTGTATAGCGCTTTTCTCCCTTTTTTTTTTTTTAAGGAGCTCAAAGGGCTTTGACACTATTTCCACACACCCATTCACACACTGATGGCGGGTAAACTATTTAAATCAATAGTTTTCAAGCATACATAAAAATCTAACAAACCATCTTCAAAAACATATACTAAACATATTTACAAACTAAAAATTTAAGGTTAACACTTTAGTATGGGGAACATATTGTAAGTAACAAAGCCTTAATTTAGAGTACTTTGGCTAGGGTTAGGGGGTTAGGGCCATGCAGAATATGTCATTAATAAGTACTTAATGATGACTAATTAAGAGCTAAAATGTTACTAATTTGCATGTTAATAAGCAAGTAATTAATGGTGAATATGTGCCACATATTGTAAATGGGTTATACCAGTACAACGCTTTTCTACCTTTTTTTTTAAGGAACTCAAAGCGCTTTGACACTATTTCCACATTCACCCATTCACACACACATTCACACACTGATGGTGGGTCAACTATTTAAATCAATAGTTTTCAAACATGTAAAAATCTAAAAAAAATACCTGCAAAAACGTTTACGGAATAAAAATTTAAGGTAACACTTTAGTATGGGGAACATATTCTAAGTAACAAAGACTCAATGAAGAGTTATTTAGACGGATGGATAAATAAAGTACTATCAATTAAGTAACAACGACTTAATTAAGAGTTCTTCAGATGTATAGATCAATAAAGTACTATCTATCTATCTAAGTAACTCTTAATTAAGTCTTTGTTACTTAGAATATGTTCCCCACACTAAGGTGTTACCTTAAAATTTTATTCCGTAAATAATGTGTTTTGTATACATTTTTGCAGATGGTTTGTTTGATTTTATGTATGCTTGAAAAATATTGATTTATATAGTTTGGACACTAAGGGAACATATTGTAAGTAACAAAGACTTAGTTTAGAGTTATTTGGTTAGGGTGAGGGCCATGCAGAATACATCATTAATAAGTACTTAATAATAACTAATTAAGAGCTCAAATGTTACTAATTTGCATGCTAATAAGCAACTAATTAAAGGTGAATATGTTCTTCATATTGTAAATGGGTTATGCTTGTACAGCGCTTTTCTACCTTTTTTTTAAGGAACTCAAAGCGCTTTGACACTATTTCCACATTCACCCATTCACACACACATTCACACACTGATGGTGGGTCAACTATTTAAATCAATAGTTTTCAAACATGTAAAAATCTAAAAAAAACACCTGCAAAAACGTTTACGGAATAAAAATTTAAGGTAACACTTTAGTATGGGGAACATATTCTAAGTAACAAAGACTCAATGAAGAGTTATTTAGGCAGATGGATCGATAAAGTACTATCAATTAAGTAACAACGACTTAATTAAGAGTTCTTTAGATATATAAATCAATAAAGTACTATTTATCTATCTAAATAACTCTTAATTAAGTCTTTGTTACTTAGAATATGTTCCCCACACTAAAGTGTTACCTTAAAATTTTATTCCGTAAATAATGTGTTTTGTATACATTTTTGCAGATGGTTTGTTTGATTTTATGTATGCTTGAAAAATATTGATTTATATAGTTTGGACACTAAGGGAACATATTGTAAGTAACAAAGACTTAGTTTAGAGTTATTTGGTTAGGGTTAGGGCCATGCAGAATACATCATTAATAAGTACTTAATAATAACTAATTAAGAGCTCAAATGTTACTAATTTGCATGCTAATAAGCAACTAAAGGTGAATATGTTCTCCATATGGTAAATGGGTTATAATAGTAGTTATAAATGGGTTATAATAATAGGTCAACTATTTAAATCAATAGTTTTCAAACATGTAAAAATCTAAAAAAAACACCTGCAAAAACGTTTACGGAATAAAAATTTAAGGTAACACTTTAGTATGGGGAACATATTCTAAGTAACAAAGACTCAATGAAGAGTTATTTAGACGGATGGATCAATAAAGTACTATCAATTAAGTAACAACGACTTAATTAAGAGTTCTTTAGATGTATAGATCAATAAAGTACTATCTATCTACCTAAGTAACTCTTAATTAAGTCTTTGTTACTTAGAATATGTTCCCCACACTAAAGTGTAACCTTAAAATTTTATTCCGTAAATGTGTTTTGTATACATTTTTGCAGATGGTTTGTTTGATTTTATGTATGCTTGAAAAATATTGATTTATATAGTTTGGACACTAAGGGAACATATTGTAAGTAACAAAGACTTAGTTTAGAGTTATTTGGTTAGGGTGAGGGCCATGCAGAATACATCATTAATAAGTACTTAATAATAACTAATTAAGAGCTCAAATGTTACTAAGTTGCATGCTAATAAGCAACTAATTAAAGGTGAATATGTTCTTCATATTGTAAATGGGTTATGCTTGTACAGTGCTTTTCTACCTTTTTTTTTAAGGGACTCAAAGCGCTTTGACACTATTTCCACATTCACCAATTCACACACACATTCACACACTGATGGCGGGTCAACTATTTAAATCAATAGTTTTCAGCATATATAAAAATCAAACAAACCATCTGCAAAAACGTATACAAAACTTATTAACAGAATAACAATTTAAGGTAACACTTTAGTTTGGGGAACATTTTCTAAATAACAAAGACTTAATTAAGAGTTATTTAGATATATAGATAGATAGTACTTTATTTGAAGACTTAAGAGTTATTTAGATGGATAGATAGTACTTTATTGGTCTATCTAAATAACTCTTAATTAAGTCTTTGTTATTTAGAATATGTTCCCCATACTAAAGTGTTACTTTAAATTTGAATTTTTTAAATAATGTGTTTTGAATACGTTTTTGCAGATGGTTTGTTTGATATCTATATATGCTTGAAAACTATTGATTTAAATAGTTTGGACACTAAGGGAACATATTGTAAGTAACAAATACTTGGTTTAGAGTTATTTGGTTATGGTGAGGGGGTTAGGGCCATCCAGAATATGTCATTAATAAGTACTTAATAATGACTAAGTAAGAGCCAAAATGTTACTAATTTGCATATTAAGAACAAACTAATTAATGGTGAATTTGTTCCCCAGATGGTAAATGGTTATACTTGTACAGCACTTTTCTACCTTTTTTTTTTTAAAGGAACTCCAAGCGCTTTGACACTATTTCCACATTCACACACACATTCACATACTGACGGCGTACTAAAGTGTTACCAAATTTAAATATTGTACAACCATTACGGGCTTTCAACAGTACATGTTGTGGCATTCTGACAGAGGCACACAGAGTCTGAGACTCTTTTTGCAACGTCATCGACAATCTTAACACGCCGACCCCAATGCTCAATTCCCAGGCCTAAATCTCAAGGTTGCACATACATTGTTATGTCGCTCTCCACACCTGCAAAAACACTTCCTCAGTATGTACCAGTGACACTCGGGCTGGGATGCATTTTAACAACACTGGAATTCTCAACATTAACATAACACGAGGAGGCTGTCGATGAATGTAAACTTGAGTGACGGAAATAACCTCACCGTGTGTGAAGTACAGTGGTTCCTTGCCGGATGAGCGTAATTGGCTCTGTGATGGAGTTGGAAACACTACCATTTAACTTGTAACTTGCTTTTTTTTTTAAAAACAAAAACAAAAAACCGCTACAACATTCTAGGTAACAGATACATCAAAAACAATGCAATAAATGTACCGTATTTTCCGCACTATAAGGCGCACCTAAAAACCTAAAATTTTCTCAAAAGCTGTCAGTGCGCCTTATAATCTGGTGCGCCTTATATATGGACCAATATTGAGCCACAACAGGTTTCACAACTACGGTAAGCACCCGCCGATTTCATTTTCCCCCGTAGAAGAAGCGCGCGGTGCATGCCGGGATATGTGACTGCGCCAGGTGTGCCGTTTTCATTTCCATTTGGGTGTTTATGTAAAGACCCCAAAATGTCTCCTATTGAGAGACATGATTTCAGGAAATCAAGAATTGTCACTGAACTGCTAGACAACAGCAGCGACACTGACTTTATTAACGACATCTCGAAAAAGGTCTGCAAAATACAAACCCCGTTTCCATATGAGTTGGGAAATTGTGTTGGATGTAAATATAAATGGAATACAATGATTTGCAAATCCTTTTCAACCCATATTCAGTTGAATATGCTACAAAGACAACATATTTGATGTTCGAACTGATAAACTTTTTTTTTTTTTGCAAATAATAATTAACTTAGAATTTCATGGCTGCAACATGTGCCAAAGTAGTTGGGAAAGGGCATGTTCACCACTGTGTTACATCACCTTTTCTTTTAACAACACTCAATAATCGTTTGGGAACTGAAGAAACTAATTGTTGAAGCTTTGAAAGTGGAATTCTTTCTCATTCTTGTTTTTTGTAGAGCTTCGGTCGTTCAACAGTCCGGAGTCTCACTGTCGTATTTTACGCTTCATAATGCGCCACACATTTTCAATGGGAGACAGGTCTGGACTGCAGGCGGGCCAGGAAAGTACCAGCACTCTTTTTTTAACGAAGCCACGCTGTTGTAATCCGTGCTGAATGTGGCTTGGCATTGCCTTGCTGAAATAAGCAGGGGCGTCCATGAAAAAGACGGCGCATGGATGGCAGCATATGTTGTTCCAAAACCTGTATGTACCTTTCAGCATTAGTGGTGCCTTCACAGATGTGTAAGTTACCCATGCCTTGGGCACTAATGCATCCCCATACCATCACAGATGCTGGCTTCTGAACTTTGCATTGATAACAGTCTGGATGGTTTGCTTCCCCTTTGGTCCGGATGACACTATGTCGAATATTTCAAAAAACAATTTGAAATGTGGACTCGTCAGACCACAGAAGACTTTTCCACTTTGCATCAGTCCATCTTAGATGATCTCGGGCCCAGAGAAGCCGGCGGCGTTTCTGGATGTTGTTGATAAATGGCTTTCGCTTTGTATAGTAGAGCTTTAACTTGCACTTACAGATGTAGCGACCAACTGTAGTTACTGACAGTGGTTTTCTGAAGTGTTCCTGAGCCCATGTGGTGATATCCTTTAGAGATTAATGTTTTTTTATACAGTGCTGTCTGAGGGATTGAAGGTCATAGTCATTCAATGTTGGTTTCCGGCCATGGGGCTTACGTGGAGTGAATTCTCCAGATTCTCTGAACCTTTTGATGATATTATGGACCGTAGATGTTGAAATCCCTAAATTTCTTGCAATTGCACTTTGAGAAACGTTGTTCTTAAACTGTTTGACTATTTGCTCACGCAGTTGCGGACAAAGGAGTGTACATCGCCCCATCCTTTCTTGTGAAAGACTGAGCATTTTTTGGGAAGCTGTGTCTATACCCAATCACGGCACCCACCTGTTCCCAATTAGCCTGCACACCTGTGGGATGTTCCAAAAAAATGTTTGATGAGTATTCCTCAACTTTATCAGTATTTATTGCCACCTTTCCCAACTGCTTTGTCATGTGTTGCTGGCATCTAATTCTAAATTCTCAAGTTAATGATTATTTGCAGAAAAAAAAATGTTTATCAGTTTGAACATCAAATATGTTGTCTTTGTAGCATATTCAACTGAATATGGGTTGAAAATGATTTGCAAATCATTGTATTCCGTTTATATTTACATCTAACAAAATTTCACAACTCATATGGAAACGGGGTTCGTATACTTTACATATTACTGCCGTGGTTTAAAACGTACTGTACCTAAATTGTTCACATTATACACTGGACTCCAGCTTTCATCCATTACAAGCGCATGACTCCAATGCATTGCAAACAAACCTGCAGGGAAGAAAATAAAAATAAGTAGAGCCCCACCTTTGTCATGGCTGACAAATACAAATAATTAGTCGCAATACAAGTGAAAAATAGGCAAAGAAATTAATCACACAGACAGCTCATTTTCCTTTGAGCACACTGTGATAGTTATGCTCTTTCAGTCCCAGATTGTTTGCCTGACTGAACAAAAGTCTCTTCCATAGCCAGCACCGTATTTAGGGCTTGAATAATATTCTGCACACTGGGAACGAACGCCATTATCGTGATAGGTTGTTCTTATTCTTTCTGGCCTGCATAGCTTGTGTTTACAACACAAGGGACCGGGCACTTCCCACAGGGCCCCCGCTTCAGGAGGCCTGGTGTGATTTCGCCGTCCAAAATAGCCCTCTACTGGATTCTCATGTTCACAGGACACTCTTGTGATTTAAAGTTGCAAGGGTCCCGAAGGCTGAAAGGATATACAGAGTATCTGACGTGTGATAACCAATGTAAGTATTAACGTAAATGTGATTGAGGCATTAGGTTTACATCTCAAGCCCTCATAAACAGGGGCCCAGGCTTGAACCATGTTTTTATTTTTATTTAATTATTGATTTGTATTTATTTTTTATTTATTTTATTTTAATCTTTTATTTTTTTCTCCCATTCCCCCCCACTTGTTTACCTGTATCTCACCTTTTTTGTAAAGGGCTCAGCGATCCTGTTCTGTCTCCCTGTAATGTTTGTCTGATCTTGAATGGGATTGTGCTGAAAATTTTAATTCCCCCTCGGGGATTAATAAAGTTTGTCTGATTCTGATTCTGAATCTGATATGTTGTATGTAGTGTTGTCCCAATAGCGATAGTTTGGTATTGGTACCAAAATTATTTTGATACTTTTCGGTACTTTTCTAAACAAAGGGAATCACAAAAAAAAATGCATTATTGGCTTTATTTTAACAACTAATGATAGGGTGTATTAAACATGTTTATTATTGCAATTTTGTCCTTAAATAAAATAGTGAACTTACTAGACAACTTGTCTTTTAGTAGTAAGTAAACAAACAAAGGCTCCTAATTTAGTCTGCTGACATATGCAGTAACATATTGTGTCATTATCCATTCTATTATTTTGTCAACATTATTAAGGACTATTGGTAGAAAATGAATTAATATACTTGTTGATTTACTGTTAATATCTGCTTACCTTATTTTTTAACATGTTCTATCTACACTTCTGTTAAAATGTAATAATCACTTATTAGTCTGTTGTTTGATACTTTACATTAGTTTTGGATGATACCACAAATTTAGGTATCAATCCAATACCAAGTAGTTACAGGATCATACAGTGTTCATATTCAAAGTCCTCATGTACATATTTCCTGAGTCTACGAACATGATATACATTTTTAAAAAACGAAAGATGACGTTGTGATGCCAAAAAAAAAACGACGTAATCATAGTAGTATCGACTAGATACGCTCCTGTACTTGGTATGATTACAGTGGAGGTCTAGAATCACCAATGGCGTTTGTTTACATTTTGACGGCGGTGAGTAGTGAAAAATGTTTAGCTATTCCTCGTCCTGCAGGGACGATACTTGTAAAAAAAACTTACTTCATTTGTCGCCATGGAGGCAAGGATTAGTGATTTAGAAGTACCTAAAACACTGCCTACTGCAAATGGACGTTCGCCGCTAGCTACCTAGCCATGTCTTAAAGCACCTCTTCCTGAGGGTGTTTCAGTGTTATAACTTTACCTTTATCGTTTAAGCCAAAATGCGTTCGTTGTCCTTTTTCTGTCTACCGACTGTGTGCTTGTAAGTACTCAGTGAGTGTGCGCTGCCGAACATGCTCGTCTGCTCGTAAACCAGCAGTGTCATGATGTGACGACGACGGGGGCGTGGGTGGCGGACGGGTACTTTTTAGATGCAGTATAGTACCGAATATGATTCATTAGTATCCTGGTACTATACTAATACCGGTTGACCGTGCAACCATAGTTGTATGTTTTACAAAATGAGTCATTTAGGTTCACCTGGCTCTAGATGCTGATGCTAAATCTTTTCAGTCTCAAGAATCACGTACATATGACGCAGTGGCAGACATTTTTATTTAGGCAAAAGAAAAAAGCCCTGACTGAAGGAATAAGTGTGAATTGTTAATTACAAACCCTGTTTCTATATGATTTGGGAAATTGTGTTAGATGTAAATATAAACGGAATACAATGATTTGCAAATCCTTTTAAACCCATATTCAGTTGAATGCACTACAAAGACAAGATATTTGATGTTCAAACCCATAAACTTTATCATTTTTTTGCAAATAATAATTAACTTAGAATTTCATGGCTGCAACATGTGCCAAAGTAGTTGGGAAAGGACATGTTCGCCACTGTGTTACATCACCTTTTCTTTTAACAACACTCAATAAACGTTTGGTAACTGAGGAAACCTATTTTTGTTTCCAAAAAACAATTGGAAATCATATTGCGCCACACATTTTCAATGTGGGACAGGTCTGGACTACAGGTATGCCAGTCGAGTACCTGCACCCTTTTCTGGTTTTATGTAGAGCTTCAGTCGTTCAACAGTCCGGGGTCTCCGCTGTGGTATTTTACGCTTCATAATGCGCCACACATTTTCGATGGGAGACAGGTCTGGACTGCAGACGGGCAAGGAAAGAACCTGCACTCTTTTTTTTACAGAGCCACGCTGTTGTAACACTTGTCTTGCTGAAATAAGCAGGGCGTCCATGATAACGTTGTTTGGATGACAACACATGTTGATCCAAAATCTAAATGGACCTTTCAGCATTAATGGTGCCTTCACAGATGTGTAAGTTACCCATGCCTTGGGCACTAATACACCCCATTACAGATGCAGGCTTTTGAACTTTGCGCCTATAACAATCCGAATGGTTATTTTCCTTTGTTCTGGAGGACACCACGTCCTCTGTTTCCAAATAAAATTTAAAATGTGGACTCGTCAGACCACAGAACACCTTTCCACTTTGCATCAGTCCATCTTAGGTAAGCTCGGGCCCAGCCAAGCCGGCGGCGTTTCAGGATATTGTTGATAAATGGGTTTGGCTTTGCATAGTAGAGTTTTAATTTGCACTTACAGATATTGCGACCAACTGTAGTTACTGATAGTGGTTTTATGAAGTGTTCCTGAGCGCATGTGGTGATATCCTTTACACACTGATGTCGGTTTTTGATGCACTACCGCCTGAGGGGTCAACGGTCCGTAATATCATGGCTTACGTGCAGTGATTTCTCCAGATTTTCTGAACCTTTTGATGATTTTTACGGACCGTATATGGTAGAATCCCTAAATTAATTGCAATAGCTCGTTGAGAAATGTTGTTCTGAAACTGTTCGACAATTTGCTTACAAAGTGGTGACCCTCACCCCATCCTTGTTTGTGAATTACTTAACATTTAATGGAAGCTGCTTTTATACCCAATCATGGCACCAAACTGTTCCAAATTAGCCTGCACACCAGTGGGATGTTCCATATAAGTGTTTGATGAGCACTCCTCAACTTTATCAGTATTTATTGTCACCTGTCCCAACATCTTTGTCACGTGTTGCTGGCATCAAATTTTAAAGTTAATGATTATTTGCACAAAAAAATGTTTATCAGTTTGAACAGCAAATATGTTGTCTTTGTAGCATATTCAACTGAATATGGGTTGAAATTGATTTGCAAATCATTGTATTCCGCTGATATTTAAATCTAACACCATTTCCCAACTCATATGGAAACGGGGTTCGTATATTTATATAGCGCTTTTCTCTAGTGACTCAAAGCGATTTACATAGTGAAACCCAATATCTAAGTTACATTTTTAAACAAGTGTGAGTGGCACTGGGAGCAGGTGGGTAAGTTGTCTTGCCCAAGGACACAATGGCAGTGACCAGGATAGCAGAAGCGGGGATCGAACCTGGAACCTTCAAGTTGCTGGCATGGCCACTCTACCAACCGAGCTGTACCGCCCCATTTAGCTAGCAGGCATGGAAATAAAGAGGGCTCGTTGCCCTGAGTGAAACACCATTTAACAAGACAAAAAGCAGTGGGGAAAGGAAAGTCGAGAAAATGATTCAAAGTGGACCTTAGAAAATTGCAAGCGGAAGAAAGGGGAAAATAAACTCATGGTAAATAATTGGGAGACACAGTGGGGAGTCTCCGTAGGATGTGTAGGTATGATTTACCATGTATGCTGTGATAAATAGCACTTTACAACTCTTGGAGGAAAAGGTGGTGTTTGAAAGACCGTAATCATGGAATCTTCCCTATGGAGGAGGAAATAGAATATAAGAGATCTCGGGTTGAAGAGATTTGGTGCAATGTGCAGAAAAATGAGTCTCAGGAGGACCAAAGTTGATAAAGAAGACGAGAAAACAGCACAGGGTTTTGTCAAAAGAAATGTTTCATGATCAACAGCTCCACAAACAGACATTATGGGAAATGACTGCCTGGTTCATTTTCAGGAGCAAACAATACATAATGAAAATGTGTTGGTAGACTGCGGTCATATGGACAGTAAGCAATCTTTAAAGGTGCTATTTGCAATTTCCTCACAGCGACATTTTTCAAAGAAAATAAATATAACAAGAACACCATCTTTTTTTCAGGATGGCGCCACTGTAGTGGCTGCTGGTGGCAGGAGCTCCGTGCTCTTGTGTCATCCGTTTGTGTTGCTGATGTTTCCCTCTTGTTTTCATGTGGGTTTTTGTTGCCTTTTAGGTTCGGGACCCTTTGGACTGTGTGACAAGGGGTGGCACTTTCGTGATTTCTGCAGGGCTTTTTTGCAAGTTTCTGAATCTGCCTCCCTGTGGTGTTTTGGCCATGGAGACCAGCTGCTAGGTCTCTGCTACACCAGAGTCCGTCTGGAGAGACTGGAGGAGATGCGGATGAAGAGACAGGGCTGCGGAGCAGGCGCTGATCGCCAGGACGGACAAGCTTCACGGTGTCTTGGCTGAATGAGCAGGTATCGGACACCTCGGTCTCCTTGGACGTATCCTCGCTCATCCATGCGGACTGGACAATGGCCGAGAGTCGGTGGGCGGCCGAGGGTGGAGTCTGATATCTTGGTTGCTTTGTTGGGTCTGCTCCTGTCTCCCGCCATGCTTTCTCCACCCCAGCAGACAATGGTGTGGAACACCGCAGAGGCCACCACAGTGTTTATGTATTTTGTCATTTTAGTTTGTAGAAGTGGCTGGTTGCATCAACTCTGCTCTTTTAATGTCTTTAAAGGCCTACTGAAACCCACTACTACCGACCACGCAATCTGATAGTTTATATATCAATGATGAAATATTAACAATGCAACACATGCCAATACGGCCTTTTTAGTTTACTAAATTGCAATTTTAAATGTCCCGCGAGTTTCTTGTTGAAAATGTCGCGGAATGATGACGCGTACGCGTGACGTCACTGACTGTCAGGAAATATTAGCTCAGCACTAGTTACGGCTAAAAGTCGTCTGCTTTAACCGCATAATTACACAGTATTTTGGACATCTGTGTTGCTGAATCTTTTGCAATTTGTTCATTTAATAATGGAGACTATAAAAACAATGCTGTTGGTGAAAAGCGGTGGATTGCAGCTGTCTTTAGCACCGAGACACAGCCGATGTTTCTTTGTTTGTTGTGAAGCGGAGCGGTCAAGCGAACATGTTTTCTCTACATCAACCAGCATGTTTTTTGATGGGGGAAATTGTGATATATAACTTACCGGAGAAATCATTGGATTATTTGTCATCCTGCAGCAGCGGCAGTTGTGAGCTTGGCTCCTTGGCTTCTCTCTGAGACACTTCGTGTTCACCGCAGCCATCCGACCTCGAGGTATGTCTTTAAAATCTTTTACAATTTTTAAAATCTTACTAAAACACTATTAAAAAAATAAGCAGATAAGGGATCTTCCAGAATTATCCTAGTAAATGAGTCTAATTACATCTGAAACGCTCACACTGCTGCCTCCTGGAGCAGTCGTTTTTTTGTTTGGTTTTTTTTCTAGTCCTTCACTTTAATATCCTAATTCACAAATCTTTCATCATCGCTCAAATTAATGGGGAAATTGTCGCTTACTCGGTCCGAATTGCTCTTACAACTGGTGGCTCCCATTAAATACAATGTGAACATGTGTGCAGTGCTGCAACTCGTGACGTCAGGCGCACATACTTCCGGTAAAGGCAAGGCTTTTCTATTAGGGACCAAAAGTTGCAAACTTTATCGTCGATGTTCTCTACTAAATCCTTTCAGCAAAAATATGGCAATATCGCGAAATGATGAAGTATGACACATAGAATGGACCTGCTATTCCCGTTTAAATAAGAAAATCTCATTTCAGTAGGCCTTTAATGTCCTTTGTGTTCTTTGATGTTTCCATCTTAAACACATGTTTATGTGTGCTATGGCTATGAGTTTTTTCCCCCCCCTTGGCCTCAGTCTGGACGCCATCTGCAGGGGGGCCAAGGCTTAGCCAGTTTTTTTTGTCATTCCCCCCCCCCCCCCCCCTTCCCAGCGTTTACCTGTTTCTCACCTTTTTTGTAAGGGGCGCCGGAATTTGGCAGACCCGTCAGCGATCCTGTAATGTTTGTCTGCTCTTGAATGGGATTGTGCTGAAAACCTTAATTTCCCCTTTGGGATTAATAAAGTATTTCTGATCCTGATGTTACTATTAGTGATTTAACAGAACTCATTGGTTTGACAATTGTCCATATTTTCACAATTGCAAAGGTGATGTCGTGAAAAAAATGTACCGGCCCAAATAAAATGATTGGTGTTTACCGGTGTCACTCACCCGATCTTGTCAACATGCACGCACACCGAGCACGAGCACACATACAGACAGAAGCAGTCCAAGAGAAGCAACAAACAATTTGCAGTCATGTTGTGATGACAGAATGAATATACGTTCAAGGATAACTAATGTTAGCTACCCACATTGTTATTATTAGCTAACAACACATAAAGTACGTAATTACGTCATTACGTACAAAAATCCATAGGAGGCCGGGATTAGTGTTGTCTCGATACCAATAATTTGGTAGCGCTACCAAAATTATTTCGATACTTTTCTAATTAAAGGGGACCACAAAAAAATGCATTATTGGCTTTATTTTGACAAAAAATCTTATGGTACATTAAACGTATGTTTCTTATTGCAAGTTTGCCCTTAAACAAGATAGTGAACATACAAGACAACTTGTCTTTTAGTAGTAAGTCAGCAAACAAAGGCTCCTAATTCAATGTGCTGACATATGCAGTAACATATTGTGTCTTTTATCATTCCATTATTTTGTCAAAATTATTAAGGACAAGTGATAGAAAATGAATTATTAATCTACTTGTTCATTTATTGTTAATATCTGCTTACTTTCTCTTTTAACATGTAATATCTACACTTCTGTTCAAATGTAATAATCAATTATTCTTCTTATGTTTGATACTTTACATTAGTTTTGGTTGATACCACAAATTTGGGTATCAATCGGGTACCAAATAGTTACAAGATCATACATTGGTCCTATTCAAAGTCCTCATGTGTCCAGGGACGTATTTCCTGAGTTTATAAACATAATATAATTGCTTTTAAAACGAAATAAGATGTTGTGATGCCCGAAAAAGATCGACATAATCATAGTAGTATCGACTAGATACACTACTGTACTTGGTATCATTACAGTGGATGTTAGGTGTAGATCCACCAATGGCGTTTGTTTACATTTTGACGCGGGTGGGCTTCAGTGTGTAGTGAAGCATGTTTAACTATTCCTTGTCTTGCAGGGATGATACTTTCGGACTGGTACTTTTCACAGGTGGTATAGTACCGGATATGATTCATTAGTACTGCGGAACTAACCAACACCAGTATACCGTACAACCCTAGACGGGATGTGTGTAAATGTTACAAACAGCCCCTTTAAAGTAATGCATGTGAGAAAAAACTGACTTACCTTTATTGTAATGACATCAATTTGTCACCTTAGCCACAACTCATAATCCAACCGTGCCTTGCTATCTTCAATAATTCACTGTTGTTAGTCTTTCATAAAACTGCAATATTTGTTTAAAGGCCTACTGAAATGAGATTTTCTTATTTAAACGGGGATAGCAGGTCCATTCTATGTGTCATACTTGATCATTTTGCGATATTGCCATATTTTTGCTGAAAGGATTTAGTAGAGAACATCCACGATAAAGTTCGCAACTTTCGGTGTTAAGAGAAAAGCCCTGCCTCTACCGGAAGTCGCAGACGATGACATCGCAAGTGTGGGGGCTCCTCACATATTCACATTGATTTTAATGGGAGCCTCCAACAAAATGTGGTATTCGGACCGAGAAAACGACAATTTCCCCTTTAATTTGAGCGAGGATGAAAGATTCATGTTTGAGGATATTGATAGCGACGGACTACGAAAAAAAACAAAAAAAAAACGAGCTAAATAAAAAAAATGCGATTGCATTGGGACGGATTCCGATGTTTTAAAACACATTTACTAGGATAATTCTGGGAAATCCCTTATCTTTATATTGTGTTGCTAGTGTTTTAGTGATTTTAATATTACCTGATAGTCGGAGGGGTGTGTCCACGGGTGTGTTGACGTCAATGTCTCAGGGAAGTCGACGGCAGCTTCATGGACAGTCAAGGCTCAGCTTTTCTCCGGTAAGAAGAAACTTTTTAACCACAATTTTCTCACAGAAACCTGCTGGTTGACATTTGGTCTGGATTCATGTTTGCTTGACCGCGCTCTGATCCAAAGTAAATGTTCACCTCCGGGAATTTTAAAGAAGGAATCACTGTGTGTTTGTGTGGCTAAAGACTAAAGCTTCCCAACTCCATCTTTCTACTGTGACTTCTCCAATATTAATTTAACAAACTGCAAAAGATTCAGCAACACAGATGTCCAAAATACTGTATAATTATGCCGTTAAAGCAGACGACTTTTAGCTGTGTGTGTGCGTAGCGCTCATACTTCCTAAAAACACATGACGTCTTGCGTACACGTCATCATTACACGACGTTTCCAAGACAAAACTCCCAGGAAATTTAAAATTGCAATTTAGTAAACTATAAAAGCCGTATTGGCATGTGTTGCAAAGTTAATATTTCATCATTGATATATAAACTATCAGACTGCGTGGTGGGTAGTAGTGGGTTTCAGTAGGCCTTTAAGCCTACATTTCCAAAAACAGCCCTAAGTTCTGAGAACAAAATGGATGTGGAGCTGGAAAAAGCATCTATCAGTCACTTTCTTTATTGCATTTGCACAAGGCAATAACAGCTTTATTTGGTATTTGCTGCCTTCCCCAGCATTTTGCCGACAGGTGACTTCAAATAAACCTCAATAAACTTAGGAATGCATTCCTATATGTTAATACAGAGCATTAATTGTAATTGCTGTTGTTTATACGTTGCGTAGAGGTGCTTAAAATGCCAAAGGCCTATGTTAAAAGCATGCAAACAAACAAAAACCCGAGACACCCAAACCTGTCAAACCAGAACTTAGCGACTCAATATTGCCATCCTGAATACTGTATGTTTCCCCCATGTTGTTTCCACATAAACAAGGCAATTTCACCGGCTTTCTCGGTTCCATTTCCTTCTTTCAGGGCATAATAATGATTAAGGTAATAAATGTTTTGAGGGTAGATGCAAGTGTGCAAGAAAAAAAAAAAAGAGAAAGAACTCTTTGTCATCTCAAGCCCAGCGTCTGCTATTCAGTTGCAGCAATGCACTCACATCACGTTCGCTTCTCTCGGCACAATGAGCTCGAGACATCAAAGCAGACTCACTGCGAAGGCTACGTAACGATGGAGATAAAAACGTGTGGAAGAGAGGAAGGAAGGTTGCGCAAAAAAAAATATTTGCTATTATGGAAATGCACGGTATCATAACAGTGAAATACGGTGTGTCGAACTGACGGTTGAGCCGCTAGATGTACAGTACCTTTGGCTTATCCAAGCACATAAAGCTTCTTTAATCTCTCTCGTCACAAGTTGGGAGTGAAGCAATTGTTCACGATCACACTGTTTATGCAACATTAACGGATGGCTGCGGCGCAAAGACGGTATATCTCATGCAGCCGCATCATAAAAAAAAAAGTTTGATTTAGTTCTAAAGCTTGACGAGGCATCTCTGTTTTATTTACAGCAGTCAAAGTTATTACAAACTAGGGGGGTAATAAATACACGTACAGTATTCATATAAAAACAAACCCAGATGTAACGAAACCAAAGTTCTATAAATATTTCCTACTCAGTACAAAAACTTCAAGTTAAAAACTGGAAGTCAACACATGCACAAGTTTGGGTAATGTGCCTGAAAGCATGCTTCATGTTCAATTATAGTTGTGTTTAATTTTGAGGATTGTATTCAATGGAGAACTGAAGATTGCAATTGCACGTTCATGATTAATTTTCCCAAAAAATCCCTGAACACAAAGCAATTTTTTATTTTGCATTTTACAGTAGGAAAGGTATTCATATGAACCCATTTTGCAATGAAGTCTGCTGAAAATGATGGAAAGCGTCACTCTACATAGCAACTGACTCTATGGTCAATGTTGAAATTGGTGTTTTATCCAGTGTAAAATTGACTACTCCACGATACTGTTTGACTATATATCGCCCACTAGAGGGTTATGTCATAATGTAGTAAAACTTATTTGTAGCTAGTAATTGCAATGTTCCCATGGTTTTATTGTGAAGTAATCTAACGTCAGGAAAATTTGCAATGCATATTACATATGTTATGTCTTGTTTTATTTAGGGTACAAAATGGATATGTTAAAAATGTAAAGTGTACATGTTGAACATACAAACGTAGAGGGGAGGGGTGGGGGGGTTGCCCACATATGCGGTGCTCTCCAAGGTTTCTCATAGTCATCATTGTCACCGACGTCCCACTGGGTGTGAGTTTTCCTTGCCCTTATGTGGGCTCTACCGAGGATGTCGTAGTGGTTTGTGTTGTGGTTTGTGCAGCCCTTTGAGACACTAGTGATTTAGGGCTATATAAATAATCATTGATTGATTGATTGAATAGCACTTATGGTAGACATTGTCAAGGTAACTCATTCAAGATGTAATAAATAAGGTAACAAAGGCTAAGGTAAACCAATATTAAGAGTTTCTAATTGTATATTTTTGTTCCTGTAGCTCTTACGGTGCGTTCACATAAAGGAAGGTGAATAAAAATGGTGAACCATCAGTTTGAGAGACCACCTTTCCAACCCGCAATGCTAACTAATGACGGACGGGTTAAAAGTGTTAAAAGGGTTTGTTGGGATTCAGCCAAAATTTGGGATGTGCGCAAAATGTTTGTTGAAGCACATGTAATAAAAAATCTTCTAAAAAATAAAATCACGAATTGTCATGGTGTTACCACAAAAAAACATACACCTACTTCGGGATGGGTACATTTCAAATCTGAAATGATACGGTACTAATTTCCGGTACTTTTGTGTATGCTCATGTGTTAATAAATTTGTTTAATAATAAAATGACTTTTTATTTAATATTTAACAGTGACAGATTATAATAGCTGTGCTGTTCGGTTGTTAAATCTTGTTTTCTTAACACCTCTGAGCATACTTGCCAACCCTCCCGATTTTCCCGAGAGACTCCCGAATTTCAGTGCCCCTCCCGAAAATCTCCCGGGGCAACCATTCTACCGAATTTCTTCCGATTTCCACCCGAACAACAATATTGGGTGTGCCTTAAAAGCACTGCCTATAGTGTCCTCTCTCACCTGAAAAAGAGACTATTATATATGTCTCCGTTATCCATAGGTTTATCTTAAACGCATAAAGTAGGCAGGCACGGAGCTATTTCTCAGCGTGTGTTTATTCCAGCCAGCACATTAATACACTGACACAAAACATCTGGATTCCCATCATGCATTGCTTCAAAACTACGGCAAGTAGTAATGTCCAAAATGATTGGAAAAAAACATTTCAGTTCATCCAAGACAGCTCGAAGGGGAAAGGGTACGCTGCCTGCAAATTTTGTAGATCAGACTTCTTCATTGAACACGGTGGACAAATGGATATACTCATTCATGAATGAATTATATATATATATATATATATATATATATATATATATATATGTATATATATATATATATATATATATATATATATATATATATATATATATATATATATATATACATATATAAGTATAGCACCGCTGAAGTTAAAAAAGGCTCCAAAAAGGCGTACGCCATGGTTTACTGAAGAAACTAGAGCTCAGAAATTATTATGTAGAAAGCTGGAACGCAAATGGCGCACGACTAAACTTGAGGTGCACCATCAAGCATGGAGTGATAGTTTAATAACTTATAAACGCATGCTTACCTTAGCTAAAACTAATTATTACTCAAATCTCATCCGCATTAATAAAAACGATCCAAAATTTTTGTTTAGTACAGTAGCATCGCTAACCCAACAAGGGACTCCTTCCAGTAGCTCCACCCATTCGGCAGATGACTTTATGAAGTTCTTTAATAAGAAAATTGAACTTATTAGAAAGGAGATTAAAGACAATGCGTCCCAGCTACAACGGGGTTATAGTAACACAGATACGATTGTATATACGGCGGATACTGCAAATATCCAAAATAGTTTCTCTCGTTTTGATGAAATAACATTAGAAGGATTGTTACAACGTGTAAATGGAATAAAACAAACAACATGTTTACTTGACCCACTTCCTGGGAAACTTATCAAGGAGCTTTTTGTATTATTAGGTCCATCAGTGCTAAATATTATAAACTTATCACTTTCCTCGGGCACTGTTCCCGTTGCATTCAAAAAAGCGGTTATTCATCCTCTCCTTAAAAGACCTAACCTCGATCCAGACCTCATGGTAAACTACCGACCGGTGTCTCACCTTCCCTTTATTTCGAAAATCCTCGAAAAAATTGTTGCAGAGCAGCTAAATGAGCACTTAGCGTTTAACAATCTATGTGAAACCTTTCAATCCGGTTTCAGGGCAAATCACTCGACTGAGACAGCCCTCGCAAAACTGACTAATGATCTATTGCTAACGATGGACTCTGATGCGTCATCTATGTTGCTGCTCCTCGATCTTAGCGCTGCTTTCGATACCGTCGATCATAATATTTTATTAGAGCGTATCAAAATACGAATTGGTATTTCAGACTCAGCCCTGTCATGGTTTAACTCTTATCTTACTGATAGGATGCAGTGCGTCTCCTATAACAGTGTGACCTCGGACTATGTTAAGGTAACGTGTGGAGTTCCCCAGGGTTCGGTCCTTGGCCCTGTACTCTTCAGCATCTACATGCTGCCGCTAGGTGACGTCATACGCAAATACGGTATTAGCTTTCACTGTTATGCTGATGACACCCAACTTTACATGCCCCTAAAGCTGACCAACACGCCGGACTGTAGTCAGTTGGAAGCGTGTCTTAATGAAATTAAACAATGGATGTCCGCTAACTTTTTGCAACTTAATGCCAAAAAAACGGAAATGCTGATTATCGGTCCTGCTAGACACCGACCTCTATTTAATAATACAACTTTAACATTTGACAACCAAATAATAAAACAAGGTGACTCTGTAAAAAATCTGGGTATTATCTTCGACCCAACTCTCTCCTTTGAGTCACACATTAAAAGCGTTACTAAAACGGCCTTCTTTCATCTCCGTAATATCGCTAAAATTCGCTCCATTTTGTCCACTAAAGACGCCGAGATCATTATCCATGCGTTTGTTACGTCTCGTCTCGATTACTGTAACGTATTATTTTCGGGTCTCCCAATGTCTAGCATTAAAAGATTACAGTTGGTACAAAATGCGGCTGCTAGACTTTTGACAAGAACAAGAAAGTTTGATCATATTACGCCTGTACTGGCTCACCTGCACTGGCTTCCTGTGCACTTAAGATGTGACTTTAAGGTTTTACTACTTACGTATAAAATACTACACGGTCTAGCTCCAGCCTATCTTGCCGATTGTATTGTACCGTATGTCCCGGCAAGAAATCTGCGTTCAAAAGACTCCGGCTTATTAGTGATTCCTAGAGCTCAAAAAAAGTCTGCGGGCTATAGAGCGTTTTCCGTTCGGGCTCCAGTACTCTGGAATGCCCTCCCGGTAACAGTTCGAGATGCTACCTCAGTAGAAGCATTTAAGTCTCATCTTAAAACTCATTTGTATACTCTAGCCTTTAAATAGACCTCCTTTTTAGACCAGTTGATCTGCCGCTTCTTTTCTTTCTCCTATGTCCCCCCCTCCCTTGTGGAGGGGGTCCGGTCCGATGACCATGGATGAAGTACTGACTGTCCAGAGTCGAGACCCAGGATGGACCGCTCGTCGGGACCCAGGATGGACCGCTCGCCTGTATCGGTTGGGGACATCTCTACGCTGCTGATCCGCTTGAGATGGTTTCCTGTGGACGGGACTCTCACTGCTGTCTTGGAGCCACTATGGATTGAACTTTCACAGTATCATGTTAGACCCGCTCGACATCCATTGCTTTCGGTCCCCTAGAGGGGGGGGGTTGCCCACATCTGAGGTCCTCTCCAAGGTTTCTCATAGTCAGCATTGTCGCTGGCGTCCCACTGAATGTGAATTCTCCCTGCCCACTGGGTGTGAGTTTTCCTTGCCCTTTTGTGGGTTCTTCCGAGGATGTTGTAGTCGTAATGATTTGTGCAGTCCTTTGAGACATTTGTGATTTGGGGCTATATAAATAAACATTGATTGATTGATTGATTGAAATACATGAAAATATATACACACCCCGCTAAAACACCACCACCCCCTACCTCATCGCACAAATAGTTCTGAGTCTCATTTGCTAGTATTATGTAATAGATTTTGCATGCAGTTGCAATTCCAAGGCGTTAGATGGCAGTAGTGTATAGGCTACTGTGTGTTACCTAGTTAGTAAGTAGTCCTGGACTGAATGTGCCAGTCATGTCTTAAATTGAGTCCTACAAAGTGTTTATACTGTAAGTGTTATACTTACAACAAACCATCTGTTTGATTTTAATGTGCATCTTAGTTTTAGTTTTCATTACCACATTTGGAAGCATTGAAATCGCCATGTAAAGTTGCTAATCGGTAGCATGTAAATGGCAAAGCCAATGTAAATTAGCATCGAGCTAAAGCACTTTGGAAAAGTTACTGTCAGTTCAAGCCTTTTGTATCAGGCGTACTTGCTTTGTTGGTGTGGACAACTGAAACATTACCTAGGGAAGTTTGGCAAGGCACGTTTTGAGCGCTGCTTGAGTCCTTGCTTATTCGCCAAGTGTTTGAGCCGGTGACCACTCTACAACCAGGCGTGACGTCACAAACAACAAAAGTATTGAAATATGGTACTGTTTGATTTTACATAAACTATTACCGAATTCGGTACCCATCCCTACAAATACTGAATTATCCCCACTGTAGGACATCTTCTTTTACACTTTAGCAAATGTCTAGGTATGTATTTGTTCAGTTCTTACCTTCGGATCGGCAGTAAGAAGCTTAAAGGCCTCGTACACCTGCCTCTCTTTGACTCCCCCCCCAAGATCCAGGAAGTTAGCTGGCTTTCCTCCATGCAGGTCAATAATGTCACATGTTGCCATGGCCAGCCCCGCTCCATTCACTGCAAACGATAGCACGCAGAATCAACATTCATTCGATGGTGCTAAGAAAAATGGTGTGTGTTTATGAGGCAAAGGGGTAAGAAGACAGTGCACCTGTTAGTACCGCTGTATGATGTAAAAGCTTTGATTTATGACTACAATGTGGGCCTTTAATGAGAACGCTAACAATCCAGCTCTCTGGAGAATTTCTGGGTGGATTATCGCTAATTACAACGCATTGGTTATGGTGGCATCCCTTCTGGAGTCTTCAGAAAACTGCTTGTAATTTGGATTAGAGGAGAGCCCAGGGTGCCTTTACTTTGACAAGGATTTAACTGTGTCCGAGCTTTTCACTTAAGGGAATTAAGAGATATTTCTATTATGGAAGAACACGTCAGAGCGAGTGCATGTGAAGAATGAGCGCTTTGATGGTTTCCATACCAAAGCAGGCGATGTTTCCATCCAGTCCAATATATTTGAGATCCCACTTGGCAGCTTCCATCTCGGTGGGGTCACTCTCACTCATGTCGTCCATGGCAAAGACGTTTTTTTGCCGGAACTCAGCATTGTCATCAAAGTTGATCTTGGCATCAAAGCAAACCACTAGTCATGGGGCAACAGAGGTCGACAATATTGGTGTTAGCCAGGGGACAGAAGAAGATACACGGAGGTAATAGGATGAGGGATGCAAGCAAAAGGAACCAATTATAAACCCTTAAAACTGAAATTAATTAATTATTAAGGTATTCCCATGGCCTTTCTGGTATAATTTTTTTCAGGGGTTAGCATGCTAATAAATGGTTGCCTCTTTGCTGCCTTGAAGGGATATATATTATATTATGTGTGTATCCCCTTTACACTTCAAAAGAGGGATTTTCAAAGCAACCACAATCATTAGGCATACCTGCTAAAATACCAGGCAAAACATTGCCTAGTTAGTATAAGTTCAATACCAAGTACATTATTCGTAAGGTCACTTTGATTTCAAATGGAGAATTCCAAATGAATGTGAAGCTATACACTGAACAAAAATATAAACACACCACGTTTGTTTTGCTTTCATTTTTCATGAGTTGAACTGAAAGATCTAAAACTTTTACTATACACGCAAAATACCTTTTCCTCTCAAATATTGTTCACGGATCTGTCTAAATCTGTGTTAGTGAGCATGTCTTCTTTGTCCAGATAATCCATACCACCTCACAGGTGTGGCATATCAAAATGCTGATTAAACAGCATGATAATTGTATAGGTGTGCCTTAGGCTGCCTAAAAAAAAGGTTTTATCACATATCACAATGCCACAGATGTTGCAAGTTTTCAAGAATGTCTATCAGAATTGTTGCCCGTGAATTGAACATTCATTTCGTTACCATAAGCACCAAAGACGTTTCAGAGAATTTGGCAGTACATCCAACCGGCCTCACAACGGCAGACCACATTTAACCACACCACCCTAGGACACCCACATCCAGCAGGTGCAGCTCATTGATCGTCTGAAACCAGCCACCCGGACAGCTGCTGCAACAATTGGTTTACATAACCAAACCATGTATTCACAAACTGGGGGAAACAGCCTCAGGGAAGCGCATCTGCATGCTCGTTGTCCTCATCAGCGTCAAGCAGAGACCTACTTTTGCAGCCACCAAACCGTATCCCCTTAACGTCTTGACTGCGCCTAGAAATTATGTCCATAAAAGTTGTAAAGGGAGTCGGTGACAAACGGCAGCCCTGGCGGAGTCCAACCATCACTGACAACAGGTCCGACTTACTGCCAAGCTCTGACAATGTACAGGGAGCGGACCGCCACAATCAGGCGGTCCAATACCCCATACTCTCTGAGAACTTTCCACAGGACTTCCCGAGGGACAGTTGAATGCCTACTCCAAGTCCACAAAACAGATGTGGACTAGTTTTGCAAACTCCCATGCACCCTCAAGGATCTTGCCTAGGGTATAGAATTGCTCCACAGTTATACAACCGGGACAAAACTATTCTTTTCTAATTAATTGAATATCACCCACTTATTTACAGCACTCTTTCACACTTACTTTCTTCCTTCCCATGGTTGGAAAACAAAGTTATTACAATTTCTAGCTATCAGCTGATGCTAACAAGAAAGACCAGATTTTTTGGTCTGCTGTTACAGGGTTTACTGAGGCATTTGTCACACAAACTAATGGCTGGAATGCTTGTAACTCAGATTTTTGCTGGCAACTTAAGAGACAGCATTCATATGATCTGCTCAGTGGCGTAGTGGTTACAATGTCCGCCCTGAGATCGGTAGGTCGTGAGTTCAAAACCCGGCCGAGGCATACCAAAGACTATAAAAATGTGACCCATTACCTCAGCATCAATGCTTGGAATTGGGGGTTAAATCAGCAAAATGAATCCCGAGCCCGGCCGGCGTTGCTGCTCACTGCTCCCCTCACCTCCCAGGGGGTGGAACAAAGAGATGGGTCAAAGGCAGAGAATACTTCCACCACACCTAGTGTGTGTGTGTGTGTGTGACTATCAGTGGCAATTTAATTTTTTTATTTAAGTTGAGGTACTTCGAAAATTTAGAGGTCACCACGACAAAGTTAAACTATTGTCTGAGAGCTCAGAAAAATTAAGTATCTGTAAAATGGCACACGTAACAAAAGAAAACAAGTAACACTTGAGAAAGGAAAAAACAAATATCAATGACAAAAGGTACCTTGCCCTTCAGGAGTTTCTCCAAGCGGGTTGACTTCGACTTGAGTGGCGTCGACTTTCAGGAAGAGATCATACAGCCTCTTAATCTGATCTGCTGCCTGCAAGGTCCGCAGAGGACAGTAATTACCAGATAGTTCGCTTCTGAGCAGCCGGCCAAACCAACACCAATCAGCCTCCAATAAAGCAACAAAACATGGCAGATCACCTTCGCTGTCACAGTCTTGAGTTTGTTCAGAATTAATTCGATCAAAAACAAAAGGCAATTATCATCGTTTCTGGAAACAGGAGAAGACCTCATTTATCTAAGAATTATCCATCTATGTAACACACAATTTAAGTCTTTGCAGACTGATTTGCATTTTAATGTTACTCTTGCTCATGTGGATAAAAATACAAAGGTTTTTGCTTTCAATTAAAGTTGATGGCAGGGTATATTTTCCCCTTTAAAAGCAATTGAGGGAAATACCACACCGTGCATCACTGCCAGCAGTGACAGCTGACCCTCTGGCAAGCGTGACATGTCACAGCACGCCTTTGTAAAAACTAATAATAGCAAGTTTGATCGGTCTATAAATAATCATGCTGCTGTCTGTAGGCATGCAGAGTATACAATAAATTGTACATACAGTATATCAGTGTGTGACCGTTGTAGTTTATTCTGAATACTTTCAGCATTGGGACTTTATAGCCCACGGTGCTCATTACCTGTCTCTGTAAAGATCCTTTGAAGCCCAAATTAGTTGCCATGCGAAGTGCCTGGTCATCTTGTACACCTTCAAATATATCTACGACTTCCTATGAAATTTGGAGGGGGAGAAAAAAGGTCACAGTGATTGGCTCACACACAATTTTATAAATGTATTATATATATATATATATATATATATAATACCGATTTAGTATGGGAAACAGGAAACATATGAACCATTATTTAGTTGCTTATTAACATGCAAATTAGTAACATATTTGCAGTTAATTAGTCATTATTAAGTACTTATTAATGCCTGATTTTGCATGGCCTTATTATACAACCATACACCATTGACTAAGAGTCTTGCATAACCCCAACCCTGACCCCAACCCTAAGTTAAAAAGCAAAAAATTATTGTTTCATATGTTCCCCGTACCATATATATACACACACACACACACACACACACACACACACACACACACATATATATAATAAACATTTATATACATAATATATTTAAACAAATATATATAAACATATACATATACACATATATATATACAAACATATATTATATATAAACAAATATATATAAACATATACAGGTACAGATACATAGATATATATATATACAAACATATATACACACATTACCACACACAAAAGACACACACACACATACATATATATATATATATATATATATATATATATACGTATGTGTGTATATGTATATATATATAAATATATGTGTGTGTATATATATATATATATATACTGTAAATATATATATATATATATATACACACACACATATATATGTATGTGTGTATATGTACATATATATACTGTAAATATATATATGTACATGTGTGTATGTATATATATATATATATATATATATGTGTGTATGTATATATATATATATATATATATATATATATATATATACTGTAAATATATATATGTACATGTGTGTATGTATATATATATATATATATATATATGTGTGTATGTATATATATATATATATATATATATATATATATATATATATATATATACATATTCATACACACACATACATACATTTTATATGTCCAATAAAATGTATTGACCAATAATAGCCTAAAATTGTGATAAGTCATCATCACAACACCTGAAGAAACAACATTGTCAATGACGCATGGAGACACAAAAATGCTAAGTTTTGGGACTTATACTACCAGTTAATAATGGTATGATATGATATGATTTATTTCAGACCTGCTTAACAGGTTTCATTTGCACAATTCAACATGTCTAAAAAGGAGTAGGAAAAAGTAAAGCTTATATTGAATTCCACGTCTACGTCTAAAACTGATAATAATTAATTCACACAGTAACATATATATGTTTAAATTTAGTTTACTTCCCGTGTGAAAGAAAGGCCAGTGTTAAAAAGTGTAAATCTCTAGTGATCAATAGATTCAATAGTTGTATTAGTACATTGTTTCATACTTTGTTTTTATGCAAATGTTTTTACTAGATAGTAATGTACAGCTTTACAAGTTATATCGTTATTAGTATTATTCTTAATAGTGAATGTATTCAAAGACTAGTTGTTTTTGTTGATAGTAGAACAACTTAATTACCTTGACTATTGCTCATTATTTTCCATGACTATTTGTGACAAGTGAAATGTGTCAAATAAACATGGCACCCTTTCTTTATATTCTGCAGTATATTTGCAGTGTTTATCTGTGGAATGCATCCAGTGACTAACAGTAGAAGCTGTCAAAGCAACCTATTAGGAATAACGTGTTCATTTTATATCACATGTCACCTGACATTAGTTTGAGGGAATAGCTGCTGCATTGTCAGAAATAGTGTGGTGAGCAAAATCGTCAAATCGTTAAGAAACCCAATAATGAACATCCCGAGTAATGACACGGAGCAGATTTTTCAAAATCAAACATGATAGTCAAAGAGTAAAACCAACATATACACCATATACAATAATAATATGTTCTTTTCTGATTGGAATCAAGTTTGGAAGTTTAGAATGCACTATTTCAGTGTGTGTGATGCAATGTGTTGTAACAGTAGCACTTTAACAATAGCATGTACAGCAGTGATTCTCAACCTATGTGTTGTGGATGACAGTTATATGGATTAAGGGACAAGCTGTAGAAAATGAATGAATAGCAAAACAATGGCGGAAAGCGACCAAAGGTCTGTCTATCCATCCATCCATTTTCTACCACTTATTCCCTTTCGGGGTCGCGGGGGGCGCTGGCGCCTATCTCAGCTACAATCGGCCAGAAGGCAGGGTACACCCTGGACAAGTCGCCACCTCATCGCAGGGCCAACACAGATCGACAGACAACATTCACACTCACATTCACACACTAGGGCCAATTTAGTGTTGCCAATCAACCTATCCCCAGGTGCATGTCTTTGGAAGTGGGAGGAAGCCGGAGTACCCGGAGGGAACCCACGCATTCACGGGGAGAACATGCAAACTCCACACAGAAAGATCCCGAGCCTGGATTTGAACCCAGGACTGCAGGAACTTCGTATTGTGAGGCAGACGCACTAACCCCTCTGCCACCGTGAAGCCCGGTCTGTCTACAGGTGCTTGCAAATGTACCCATAAAGCCAGGGCTCAGTGTTACAAAGCTTAGTTTACACCAGTAATTCTAATAGCAGGCAGGAAGCAATAATAAAAATATTAACATTATGGTAAAGTTTAACTAAGTGCACTTACACTTTACAGCGCTAATAATGAAACATGTCTTATTGTATTTGTACTGTTCTACATGTATTTGAGCTGATATGTCTTAAATATAAAAAAGTCCTAAGGTATCTAATACAGATGGCAGATTTGTTTATTTATTCATTGTTTACATCAGGGGACACCAACGTGGTGCCCGCGGGCACCAGGTCGCCCGTTAGGACCAGATGAGTCGCCCGCTGGCTTGTTCTAAAAATAGCTCAAATAGCAGCACTTACCAGTAAGCTGCCTCTATTTTTTTAAATTGTATTTGTTTACTAGACAAAACTCAAATAGAATTTGAAAATCCCCCAAAAAATTTTCATGACTTATTCTTCACTTGTTTGAATAAATTACTTTTTTTATTTGCTTTGCTCCTTATAACTTTCAGAAAGACAATTTTAGAGAAAAAATACAACCTTAAAAAGGATTTTAGGATTTTGAAACACATATAACTTTTTACCTTTTAAATTCCTTCCTCTTCTTTCCTGACAATTTAAATCAATTTTAAAGTTTATTTTTATTTTTTTTTATTGTAAATAATAATAAGTACATTTTGATTTAATTCTTCATTTTAGCTTCTGTTTTTTCGACGAAGAATATTTGTGAAATATTTCTTCAAACTTATGATTAAAATAAAAAAAAAATATTCTGGCAAATCTAGAAAATCTGTAGAACCAAATTGAAATCTTATTTCAAAGTACTTTGAATTTCTTTAAAAAATGTTGTTCTGGAAAATTTAGAAGAAATAATGATTTGTCTTTGTTAGAAATATAGCTTGGTCCAATTTGTTATACATTCTAACAAAGTACAGATTGGATTTTAACCTAATTAAAACATGTCATCAAAATTCTAAAGTTAATCTTAATCAGGAAAAATTACTAATGATGTTCCATAGATTCTTTTTTAAATTTTTTAAAAAAATTCGAATTAGCTAGTTTTTCTCTTCTTTTTTCGGTAGAATTTAGAATTTTAAAGAGTCGAAATTGAAGATAAACTATGATTCAAAATTCAATTTTCATTTTTTTTGTGTTTTCTCCTCTTTTAAACCGTTCAATTAGGTGTTTTTTTCATCATTTATTCTCTACAAAAAACCTTCCGTAAAAGGAAAAAAAATGTACGACGGAATGACAGACAGAAATACCCATTTTTTTATATATATAGATTTATTTATTAAAAGGTAAAATGAGCAAATTGGCTATTTCTGTCAATTTATTTAAGTGTGTATCAAACTGGTAGCCCTTCGCATTAATCAGTACCCAATAATAGCTCTTGGTTTCAAAAAGTTTGCTGACTCCTAGTTTACATTGTCAATAGCGTCATTAGGAGGTCCTTGGAAAAGGGATGTGTGGTTGCCTCCATTTATGTTCACCACTATTAGCATACCTTAAAGATGAGTTCTGGAGTGCTGGCTGCTACTTCCTCAATATCCATACCTCCCTGGGGACTTCCAACCATGACAGGACCATTACAGGCACGATCCATTAGAATAGCAAAGTAGGTCTCCCTGCTAATGTCCAAGGCCTCAGCGACCATCACCTGGACATGGACAGAAGGAGAGCGTTGGCTGATGAATGATTGTGGTAGCATTCAATACCACACTTTTAATTGCATAGAGGTCACAAACTGTGGCCTTGATGAAAGACAATTTGCTGACAGCCCCCAGGGCATTGCAAATATGGTATTGCAGAGGATTCACAAAATACCACATTTCAGCACTTAATCAAATACAATAAGCACAAGTAAAAATTGGCAGACAAGAAATAATTTGAAGACATTAAGAATATCTACTTAGGCTCCGTTTAGGTTATCCAGGCCAAATCACGCCTGACCTTATCCGTGTCCACACACAACGATGCCACCGTTTATGACCCCCGCCCCTCTCCGTCCGCTGGTGCAACGCGACCTAGTACGCATGCGCGGAAAATGCACACATAATAGTCACCTCCAGTGTTGCTTTGTGTGCAAGTTCTTAAATGTAACTTATCTGAACAATATCCAGTGTAGTGGTATTTCAATTAACTGGAATCCAGTGTGCTATGGGGTTATAATATAGTGAATCACACCTGAACCATCATAAATTAATCAAATCTTTATTAGACACATTATGTGGTAAAGAACATTTACCATCAATCAATCCAGGGATCTAGATATCTGGTCAGGACACTCCTCAGTCTTTTGCCTTCACCTTCATTGTCCATTTGTTTTTGGTGACTTTATATACTCTGGACCTAGACGTTGAGTCCGCAACATACATGACGGACAGTACCTGATAAGAGTCTGCTTTGGCAGTCCAAATGCATTTGCCATTTTCCTCGACAGCCAGGTAATACAAAGCACACGCTACCTTTTTTATCACATCGACGGGAGCTCGCATTCTTGTTGTTGCACCTTCGACGAATGGACTAAGTTTTTCGCTAAGTAGCATCACAGCTGACCCGACCCGACATTGGAAAGTTCTCTTGCCGTCTGAGAGGTGTTGTATCCCAAATAGCGGCAACCGCTTTCTCTTAAGGCAGGGGTGTCAAACGTACGGCCCGCAATCAGGTTTTATCCGGCCCGCGTGATTAGTTTGCTGAGTATAAAAATTTACCAAATTTGGGAATGAAGGAAACTGCTGTTCTAAATGTGTCCACTACATTTTGCAATAGCAATTATTTGTGTAGATGATGCAACATATGTAAAATAAAAAAAATAAACCACATGATGTTAGTGCACCAGTTGAGGAAAATGAGCAAACTACATAAATAACATCGTGTAATTTGATTTTGATATTATTTTTTTATCTTGATGGATTGAAAATTAACACCAATGAGTTGACTGATGAACATTATCACATTATTTATTCAGAAAGTACAAATAACGACAAATAAAGGTACAATACTATAAACCACAACATGTACGTGTAAAAAACAACAACATTATAATTTGCACATTTTTAGAATGTGCTTGTTCTATTTTCAAACAAAGAAAACAATCTGAATCTTATTTCTGAGTTATCGTGCCGTGATATTATCCGTCTGGCCCACTTGGGAGTAGATTTTTCTCCATGTGGCCCCCGATCTAAAATGAGTTTGACACCCCTGTTTTAAGGTATTTATGTGTGATTTCCACAAGCGTCTGTACAGACGGAAGGAGAAACACGGGCATGTCCGGATGACTCGCCTAGATATTTCCAGTGGTTTGCTCCGAGTTCCGAAACCGCTTTATTATGAAGCTGGCTGAGACGCGTTCTTTCTGATGTCACTTCCTGTGTGGGCGTGGTCTTTCTGGTGTCTCTTCTTCTCCGAATTCGCTTTGTAAATGATCAATGAATCCATTTAAAGTTAGAGCCGGAGATTCAAGAATTACACGTATTTGTCTGAGGAGGGGCACCTCAAACGCTGGTTTAGTGTGGCTGAAACGGGTCTTAGGCTTATGGGTTAAACGACTTAGTGTAGACATGGCCTTAGAGAAGAAGTACATTAAAAAGTCCGACAGAGACAAAGGAAAACATTTGAAAATGCAGAAAAAGGGACAGGAGGATTTATTGGACAGAATTTTATATGTGCGCCACTTGTTCTTTCTGCTTCCAATTCAACACCTAGAAAATTTCAATTTAAGTTGTATTTAGGATAAACCCTTGAATTGCAGCATCTTGTTTTCAAAGGGGTTTCAAAATTAAGGAAATGTAGAGTGCTGGGTTTCCCACACATTCAATTATTTGTGGCGACCCGCCACGAAAGAATTACGGCCGCCACAAATAAAAATAAAAAATGAAAAAATAAAATATATGTATATATATAATTTTATTTTTTTTTTTTTCCCCCCCCGGCTTTTGACTCGCTTGACCGCTCATAAAAGCAATGGGACTCTGTCTGTGAATGGAGCTTGTAGTTACATATTATATAAATATGTATATAAATATGTACATAAAGTGTTGTAATTACATTCCAACTCCGCGTTCTTCTTGGTCATCGCCACCGCCGCTGCCCCCCCACCCCCTGCCGCGCGACCACACCGCCACAAATAGATGCCTGACCTGTGGGAAACACTGAAATAATCTAACCTCAGTGGTATAAGGCAGTTTTCTAATTTTGTGGTTATTCAGATTTTGCCTCAGAGTAGTTTAAAGTAGGCCTATGACCGTTCTGTTTAGTTGAAGTGTGAAAACCCTCATTCTCCTTTTTGTTTCTATTGTCTTTATTGGCGGAATATTGTCCACTTTATAGCAGAGTGCAAAACACAAAGATTACACCATGTGTTTTTATCTTTGCAAATACACACATAGTATCTTAACTGTTTTTTTCGATAGTGGCAAAAAGCGCGAGGTACGAGATGCAGGGAAAGCAGACATGGTTAACTTTCGGTTTCGTTAGCTGAACTCCACTCCACTTGGGATGAATGTTCGAATGGACAATAGCACTAAAGAGTGGGAGCATCGATAGAGAACGCGTCAAACTTCAAAGAGCTTGATCTACTCTACAGCGCAAGTATTGCTAATGTTTGTACTTACATTTGTAAAATAAATTGATTATCTTCAATTCTCATCTCCATGCCTTATTCAGACAAGCTATTAGAACAAAATAACCTTGGAGGACTTCGCCCTTTAAAAGGGGAGCTCCGAACATCTTGTTTATAGGTATTTTGTACCCCTGACTTATCGTCTCTGCCCGTCCCTCTATCAGCCCTCTGACAGCAAATGCATGTAGATGCACAAGTGCTGTTCGCTCTTAGGCGCAGTCAGGCCTGGAAGTGAATTCAGGCTTCATTGGAAAGTTGACAGTTAAGCTCATGGCTGTCATACGACTGAACAAGTTTAGACTACCTAAAAAGGACCACACTCTGTTAGTCCTTCAACGCTGGTCAATGATGGAGCTTACCTGGTGATGCCTTACAACAGGGCTATTTAAACTTGGGGTCCTTCTACACTAAGCCGGCTAAGGTTATCCAGGGTAAATCCCACCTGACCTTATGCTTATCCACACACACACACACACACACACACACACACACACACACACACACACAATGGTCGTTTAAGACCCTGTCCCCTCTACGTCAGCTGGCGCAACACAACCTAGTATGCATTCGCGAAAAATACGCATGTCAGAGTCACCTCCAGTGTTGCTTTATGTGCAAGTTCTTAAATTAAACTTAACTTATCTGAACAATATCAAGTGTTGTGGTATTTCAATTAACTGGAATCCAATGTGCTGTGGGATCCCTATTGTAGTGAATCACACCTGAGACATCATAAATTAATACAATTTTTAATGGACATGTGAACGTACACAATGTGATGAAGAACATTTTACAACAATCAATCTAAGGATCTAGATATCTGGTCAGGATACTCCTCACTCTTTTGCCTTCACCTTCGTTGTCCATTCAATTTTGGTGACTTTATATACTCTGGACCTCAACGTTGAGTCTGCGACATACATGGTGGACAATAACTGATACAGTCTGCTTTGCTAGTCCAAAAGCATTCAATGTTTTCTGTAGCCTTTCCTTGGCAGACAGGTATGTAATACAAAGCACACGCTACCTTTTTTATCACATTCACAGGAACCTGCATTCTCGTTGTCTCTCCTTCGACCAATGGACAAAGTTTTTCGCTAAGTAGAATCATAGCTAACCTGGACATTCGAAAGTTGTCTTGCCGTCTGAGAAGTGTTGTATTAGAAAGAGCCGCAATCGTTTTCTCTTAAGGTAATCATGTCTGGATGACTCTCCTCCATATTTCCAGTGGTTAGCTCAGAGTTACAAAAACGCTTTACCATATGGCTGGCCGATATTGCCTTTTTTTAATATCGCAATATTTTTAGGCCATATCGCGATATATATATATATATATATATATATATATATATATATATATATATATATATATATATATATATATATATATATATATAGTGCAATATTTGACTTGGCTTTGAATGAACACTTAATGCATATAAACACAGCAGTATGTGTATACATTAAAACATTCTTCTTCATACTGCATCCATATATGCTACTTTTAAACTTTCATGCGGAGAGGGAAATCACAACTAAGTCAATTGACCAAAAGCTTATTTATTAAAGTTATTAAGCAATGGCACAAACATTCAAGTCATTTCCAAAACATAAATTGCAAGATTCTCGGAGACATTTTAAGTGTCAAATAAAAATGAGCTGCATAATAGGATATCAAATTCGTCCTTCACTATGTGGTATGTTACTGAGGTTATGAAATTCTCTTCATTCTCTAGCGAGTGACTTTACAAACAATGCTACATATTAGCAGTAATGCTATTTTTTATAGCAACGCTTTTTCCCCCACACTTGACAAATTACGGTTGTCTGTTCGACATATTCCCACTTGAAGCCGAACCACCGCCAGACGATGGAAACCCTGCTGTTTTTATTGGGAATTAATTCCTTCTTCATTTGTTATCAGATCCGCACCATCTTTCTCTCGTACGGCTACGTTAGCAGCTAACGTTAGCCACGCCGCTACCTCTCTGCTAAGCGAGGGCATGTATGATGTGACAATTTGTGACGTATGTAAGAATGTGCGCCTGCTTGTCTGAGAAGGAGACTCGGGAAAGAGCGAGGAGAGCCTGAAGTGTACGCCCGCAGCTAAAAGTCCTGTGTGAGAACATATACTCAAATATTACGATATAGTTATTTTCTATATCGCACAGAGACAAACCCGCGATATATCGTATATATCGATATATCGCCCAGCTCTACTTTATTATGAAGCTGGCTGTGGCGCGTTGTCTCTGAGGTCAGTCCCTGTGTGGGGCGCGGTCTTTCTGGCGTCACTTCCTCTCCGAACTCAGTTTGTAAACAATCGATGAGTCCATACAAAGCTAAGAGCCGGAGATTCAAGAAATACACGGCGCACTTACCCGTGTAAAATAAATTCCGTGGAGGGAGATCTTAAACGATGGGTTAGTGTGGCTGAAACGGGACTTAGGTTAAATAATTATTTGTTTGAAGGGTTATCGGTGTTAGTGTAGATATAGCCTTAATTGTTTAGGGGGCCACAGTTTCATAAAGCTAAGGACTAGGAGGCCAGACTTTTACTTTTACTATTTGTCTTGAGTTGTGTCATTGTTACAGGAGCTCTCTAATGGTTTTAAGGACCTTCTGCAAAAACCTAGTCAAAATATCATCTCTATGACAACACTCGAGTGTTTGTAAGAATATGTGTTTAGCGAGTATCAAAAATGTGAGTGAAAAAGGAGTTTTACCTCCAAATTCTTACTTCAAAAACTTAAAATCATCAGCCCGGATCTTGGGCGCAGTTGGTTGTTCCAACAGGACAATGACCCCAAACACACATCAAAAGGAGTAAAGGAATGGCTAAATCAGGCCGGAATTAAGGTTTTGGAATGGCTTTCCCAAAGTCATGACTTAAACGTGTGGACAATGCTGAAGAAACAAGTCCATGCCAGAAAACCAACAAATTTAGCTGAACTGCACCAATTTTGTATGTATACTTTTGACCCAGCAGATTTGGTCACCTTTTCAGTAGACCCATAATAAATTCATAAAAGAACCAAACTTCATGAATGTTTTTTGTGACCAGCAAGTATGTGCTCCAATCACTCTATCACAAAATATAACAGTTGTAAAAATTATTGAAAACTCAAAACAAGACATTATGTTCTTTACAAGTGTGTGGAAACTTTTGATCGCGACTGTGCGTATGTAGCATGCTAAAATCCTTCACTGTTGCCATTTCTAATAAAAAAGTAGCATATAGTTCTAACTTACATCCGTCAGTAGACTCGATATGGAAGCGCTAAAAATTACAACATGGAAGACGGGGGTACCTTTTAGCTCATTTAAATCTAGGTGGTGACTAGGGCTGTGAATCTTTGGGTGTCCCAAGATTCGATTCAATATCGATTTTTGGGGTCACGATTCGATAATATATCGATTTTTTTCGATTCAAAACGATTCTGTATTCATTCAATACATAGGATTTCAGCAGGATCTACCCCAGTCTGTTGACATGCTAGCAGAGTAGTAGATTTTTTTTCTAAAAAGCTTTTGTAGTTGTGAAGGACAATGTTTTATCAACTGATTGCAATAATGTAAATTTGTTTTAACTATTAAACGAACCAAAAATATGACTTATTTTATCTTTGTGAAAACATTGGACACAGTATGTTGTCAAGCTTATGAGATGCGATGCAAGTGTAAGCCACTGTAACACTATTATTCTTTTTTTTTTTTATAAATGTCTAATGATAAAGTCAATGAGGGATTTTTAATCACTGCTGTGCTGAAATTATAACTAATATTGATACCGTTGTTGATAATATTCATTTTTGTTTCACTATTTTTGGTTTGTTCTGTGTCGTGTTTGTGTCTTCTCAATTGCTCTGTTTATTACAGTTTTGAGTGTTGCTGGGTCAGGTTTGGTTTTGGAATTGGATTGCCTTGTTATGGTATTGCTGTGTAGAAATGTTGGATTAATTAAAAAATAAATAAATAAATAAATAAATAAAATAAAATAAAAAAATAAAAATCGATTTAAGAAAAAATGAGAATCGATTCTGAATCGCACTACGTATTCGATTCGATTCGTATTTCGAATCGATTTTTCCACACCCCTAGTGGTGACCTTTTTTTGGGCCAGGAAGTGTATCATTATTCCCCCTGCAACTCTAACAACTTACCGTTTTCACTTTCACTCCATCTTTAGGTGTCTGCTTGGTAGTTAGATGGTAACCCAACATCTTATTGGCCAGTTCACCAACAACAGCAGGGCTAGAGGACAGGTAATATAAGTTTTATTGTAACTTTTCTCATAAAAAACCTGCTCACAAAAGAAGAATGCTAAGGAAAATCAAACACAAAAACAAAGTGTTACTCAATAGACAAATTGGGCATCAACGCAATACAGTGTGAGGACCACAACCATAGGCAGTCTATGCAACGGGTATTAACTAAAAAAAAACATCGAGTTTGAGAAAATTGAAACGCTCAATTTCCGTTGTCCAATTGTATTTTCTTAGACACACCATGTTTGTTTAGTGCCTGGAATGGACCGATTTGATTGGTTGAGTAGTATCACATCACAAAACTTAGATGGAACTTTGACTGGGTCTATACCAATTTAGCAGATCCGTACAGGCCTACCCCTACCTGGGGTTGTTGAGCCACCTCTCACTCCTGCTGCATCCACGCTATACACCCAAAATCAGAACCGTGTGATTATGGGACTCTATTCCTATGCTTGTGGACTGTTTCCATCACACAGATTGGTATGCATTAAAAGAGCCACTGACACTTCGGATAATTACACCTCCACTGCAGCACGGTGAAACGGGTTAGTGCATGTGCCTCACAATACCAAGGTCCTGAGTAGTCCTGGGTTCAATCCCGGGTTTGGAATCTTTGTGTGTGGAGTTTGCATGTTCTCCCCGTGACTGCGTGGGTTCCCTCCGGGTACTCCGGCTTCCTCCCACCGCCAAAAATATGCACCTGGGGATAGGTTGATTGGCAACACTAAATTGGCCCTAGTGTGTGAATGTGAGTGTGAATGTTGTCCGTCTATCTGTGTTGGCCGTGTGATTTGTCCAGGGTGTACCCCGCCTTCCTCCCGTATGCAGCTGAGATAGGCTTACTAGACACTTATTGTTGGTGAGTTTTAATGCTTGCTTAGCGGTTATTTTAGCAAACCTTCTTGATGATAGTGAGACTGCAGTATTTTTAACTTTTTTTTTATATGTAACCAATGCTCCATCTTTATTTTAGCCTGGTTTTATAGTTTGTATTCTCATTATTTTAACGAGTACATATTTCATTATGTGAGCAATGAGATATACCTAAATTTCCCCATGGGTATTATTAAAGGGGAACATTATCACTAGACCTATGTAAGCATCAATATATAACTTGATGGTTCAGAACAAAGACCATATTTTTTTTAACTGATTTCCGAATTCTAAATGGGTGAATTTTGGTGAATTAAAGGCCTTTCTGTTTATCGCTCTGGAGGGGATGACGTCAGAATGTGACGTCGCCGAGGTAATACAGCCGCCATTTTCATTTTCAACATGTTGCAAACATTGGGTCTCAGCTCTGTTATTTTCCATTTTTTCGACTATTTTTTGGAACCTTGGAGACATCAAGCCTCGTCGGTGTGTTGTCGGAGGCTGTAACAACACTAACAGGGAGGGATTCAAGTTGCACCACTGGCCCAAAGATGCGAAAGTGTCTGCCGCCAGACCCCCATTGAATGTAACGGAGTGTCTGCATATTTTACCGGCGATGACAGACATGGCACAGAGATGTATGGATAACCTGCAGATGCATTTGCAACAATAAAGTCAACAAAATCACAAAGGTGAGTTTTGTTGATGTTGACTGCCAGCTAATCGATGCTAACATGCTACGCTAATCGATGCTAACATGCTATTAACCGGCGGTGCTAGAGCAGACATGGCACAGATATGTATGGATAACCTGCAGATGCATTTGCAACTATATTACGTTTACTTCCACCCACATTTAATGCGAAAAAACACTTACCAATCGACGGATTTAAGTTGCTCCAGTGTCAAGAGATGCGAAAGTCCTGATCGTTTGGTCCGCACATTTTACCGGCGATGCTAACGCAGCTATTCGGCCATGCTATAGCTATGAATAGCGCCAATAGCTATTCGCTCAATAGCTTCAGTTTCTTCTTCAATACTTTCATACTCCAACTATCCGTTTCAATACATGCGTAATCTGTTGAATCGCTTAAGCTGCTGAAATCCGAGTCTGAATCCGAGCTAATGTCGCTAATCTTGCTGTGGTATCCGCCATTGTTTGTTTACATTGGCGGCACTGTATGACGTCACAGGGAAATGGATAGTCGCATCGTAAATAGCGAAAATCAAGCACTTTAAAGCTTTTTTAGGGATATTCCGGGACCAGTAAAATTTAGAAAAAAATTTCAAAAAATACAACAATTTTCCCCTTTAAAGTAGCTATCTATCCATCTATCTGTCTGTCTTTCCGGCTTGCCATCGGCATAAAATATGTACAGCATTCTCCTCCATGATAATGATAATGATAGCTAAGATAGTAAGAAAATCAGTTTGCCGTGATAATTAGTAGCTTAGAGGAAGGGCTTCACACTGTGTATGGAAACATTTATTTAGCTGCTACCTAAAGGACTAAAAATAAATAAAATGTCAGCCAAAGGGAATCTGTGTTTGTGATCCCCATTAAAAGCATTAATCGTCAATAGTGATCATGTACTTTTTCCCAAAAACTCTGCAAATACTGATTAGTGGACGTTCAATCGCCACATTCCTGGTGTTAAATAATGTGTTTTTAAAGCTGCGGTTGCGCCTCTTGGCCAGGACAGTCTTGCAAAAAGCAACTGTCAATGACTTTAATTTTCTTATTTTTAAAAAATCATATGAGTTTGCCTTTTTTAAAGTGAATTAAAGACACGCACAGGAGCAAATAATGTGTAGTACATCACTATGTATCATCTGAAAAGTGTTTATAACATGCATAAAATGTCAAGCTGAGCTCTCAATTGAGAATTTAATACATTTACTTTAATCTCAACATGGCACAAATATATCACTGCTCCTGCAAAAAATGCTGCAGTAAAACGCGAAAAAAAAGCTGGCATTTCTTTTTAGCCCAGATAAATCTGACTTTGCATTTTTGTCTCGAGGGCAACCTCACTCGAATGGAAAAAAAAACATAAAAATAACGTATTCATAAAGGGGCGTACTCACTCCTTAGTAAGGTGCACTCCGCCTTTGAGGCCACTGTCAAACACACCCTTGCCTCTCCCACCGGCCAGAATCTGAGCTTTCAGCACGATCTCTTTGGCATCTGAGAAAACAAGAGAGGGATAAGGATAATGCATACAAGGACAGCACGTTTATGAAACAAGTTCAGCACCTATGAGTCCACCCTTGAGTGTGCTACTCATCTAATTCAGGGAGGAAAAGAAGAGGAGACTACAACTGGAATATGTGGTACTAGTGTGGGGCAGAAAATACTCATAAACCTAGAAGACAAACCTGTCTATATGCATACGGCTCACATACAGTCGGGGTCGAAAGTTTACATACACTTGTCTTGAGTTTCCAATAATTTCTACAATTCTTATTTGTTTGTGATAGTGATTGGAACACATACTTGTTTTTCACAAAAAAACATGTGACAAAAAACAAGCTCGTTTTGCATCGCCATGGACTGAGAGGCTACCATGCAAGAAGGAAGTCCTTGCTCCAGAGGCGACCCCTAAAGACTGGTCTAAAGTTTGCTGCTGATCACATGGACAAAGATAAGACCTTCTGGAGGAAAATGTTGTAGTCGGAGGAGACAAAACTTTAGGCGTTTGCCCAAAATACCCAGCAATATGTTTGGAGGAGAAAAGTTGAGGCCTTTTTTATCTCAAGAACACCAACCTACCGTCAAGCATGGTGGTGGTAGTATTATGCTCTTGGACCTGTTTTGCTTCCAATGAAACTGGTGCTTTACAGAGAGTAAATTAGACAATGGAAATTGAGGATTACCTCCATTTTTTGCCAACCCTCTTGGATTTTCCGGGAGACTCCCGAATTTCAGCGCCTCTCCCGAAAACCTTCCGGGACATATTTTCTCACGAAATTCTCACGAAATTCAGGCGGAGCTGGAGGCCACGCCTCCTCCAGCTCCATGCGGACCCGAGTGACGTGTCGACAGCCTTTTTTCACATCCGCTTTCCCACAATATAAACACAGTGCCTGCCCAAAAATGTTATAACTGTAGAATGATCGAGGGCGAGTTCTTGGTTTCTTATGTGGGTTTATTGTTAGGCAGTCTCATTAACGTCCTCCCAGCGCGGCAACAACACACAACAACAGCAGTCATGTTTTCGTCTAGCGTAAAGCAGTTCGTCTGCCATAAAAAGCAATGTTGTGACACTCTTAAACAGGACAGTACTGCCATCTACTGTGCATGCATACAGTATTTGACAATAATATCTACGGCTTTTAGAGCAGTGGTTCTCAACCTTTTTTCAGAGATGTACCACCTGTGAACATTTTTTTTAAATTCAAGTACCGCCCAATCAGAGCAAAGCATTTTTGGTTGAAAAAAAAAGATAAAGAAGTAAAATACAGAACTATGTCATCAGTTTCTGATTCATTAAACTGTATAACAGTGCAAAATATTGCTTATTTGTAGTGGTCTTTCTTGAACTATTTGGAAAAAAAGATATAACTATAACCAAAAACTTTTTGAGAAATAAACAAGTGATTCAATTATAAATAAAGATTTCTACACATACTGCGATGAGTTGGTGACTTGTCCAGGGTGTACATCGACTTCTGCCCGATTGTAGCTGAGATAGGCACCAGCGCCCCCCGCGACCCCAAAAGGAATAAGCGGTAGGAAATGGATGGATGGATAGCTGTAAATATACTCCTTCCCTCTTAACCACGCCCCCAATAACACCCCTGCCCCCAACCACGCCCCCCACACCCCACCTCCCAAAATCGGAGGTCTTAAAGGGGAACATTATCACCAGACCTATGTAAGCGTCAATATATACCTTGATGGTGCAGAAAAAAGACCATATATATTTTTTGGAACCGATTTCCGAACTCTAAATAGGTGAATTTTGGCGAATTTAACGCCTTTCTTTTTATCGCTTTTTGCGATGACCTCAGAACGTGACGTCTCTGAGGTAATACAGCCGCCATTTTCATTTCCAACACATTACAAACACCGGGTCTCAGCTCCGTTATTTTCTGTTTTTTCGACTATTTTTTGGAACTTTGGAGACATCATGCCTTGTCGGTGTGTTGTCGGAGGGTGTGACAACACTAACAGGGAGGGATTCAAGTTGCACCACTGGCCCGAAGATGCGAAAGTTTCTGTCGCCAGACCCCCATTGAATGTACCAAAGTGTCTCCACATTTTACTGGCGATGACAGACATGGCACAGAGATGTATGGATAACCTGCCGATGCATTTGTAACGATAAATTCAACGAAATCACAAAGGTGAGTTTTGTTGATGTTGACTTGTGTGCTAATCAGACATATTTGGTTGCGGCGTGACTGCCAGCTAATCGATGCTAACATGCTAAGCTAATCGTTGCTAACATGCTATTTACCGGCGGTCCTAAAGCAGACATGGCACAGAGATGTATGGATAACCCGAATATGTATTTGCAATTATATTACGTTTCCGTCCACCCACATTTAATGCAAAAAAAACACTTACCAATCGACTGATTTAAGTTGCTCCAATGTCACAAGATGCGAAAGTCCTGATCGTTTGGTCCGCACATTTTACCAGCGATGCTAACGCAGCTATTCGGCCATGCTATGGCTATGAATAGCGTCAATAGGTATTCGCTCAATAGCTTCAGTTTCTTCTTCAATACTTTCATACTCCAACCATCTGTTTCAATAAATGCGTAATCTGTTGAATCGCTTAAACCGCTGAAATCCGAGTCTGAATCCGAGTTAATGTCGCTATATCTTGCTGTGGTATCTGCCATTGTTTGTTTACATTGGCAGTACTGTATGATGTCACAGGGAAATGGATAGTCGCATCGCAAATAGCGAAAATCAAGCACTTTAAAGCTTTTTTTAGGGTTATTATTGGGGGACCAGTAAAATTTTGAAAAAAACTTAAAAAAATACAACAAGCCACTGGGAACTGATTTTTTTGTTTTTAACCCTTTTGAAATTGTGATAATGTTCCCCTTTAATGTTTTAGAATGGCCTTCCCAAAGTCCTGACTTAAACACCATTTAGAACATGTGGACAATGCTGAAGAAACAAGTCCATGTCAGAAAAAAACAAATTTAGCCGAACTCCACCAATTTTGTCAAGAAGAGTGGTTAAAAATTCAACCAGAAGCTAGCCAAAAGAGTGTGGATGGCTACTAAAAGTGCCGTATTGCAGTTAATTTTGCTAAGGGACATGTAACTTAATATTAACATTGCTGTATGTATATTTTTGACCCAACAGATTTGGTCACATTTTCAGTAGACCCATAACAAATTCATAAAAGAACCAAACTTGATGAAAGTTTTTTGTGACCAACAATAACTATCACAAAAACATAAGTATTGTAGAAATTACTGTGAACTCAAGACAGTCTTGACATTATGTTCTTTACAATTTTTGACCACGACTGTACTCATACATAGAAGTTTTTAAAACTTGACCTTGGTGTACATGTGAAATCACACACTCTCTCCTTTGCTGTCATTTTCACCCTACAAGAGCTAAAATTCACAATTCCACCCAGCCGTCTCTTCTACTTCTGCAATGCAATACTACCAGTCAAATACAAATCGGTGTCCTTGATGAAATATGGTTTAAGGGAAGGATATTTAAGTGGAGAAGTTCAGCCGTTGACAGGTTGTTCCCGTCAGGTGGGACATGGACATGTTGGTTATATGCCACGGCGAGATGGACACCTTGACCCTCGAGGCAGGAAACAAGCTCAAATGCCAGTAAAGGAAAGACAGATTCTGAGGATCGAGTCACAAAGGCAGGCCTAAAACTGCATTGCAACCATTGCAAGAAAAAGAAGCGGAGAAAATAGTCTCTGACAGTGTGGCAGGGATTAAACTAACATTGCACTAGTGAGACCCATTCTTAGTGGAGAGTCGAGAGCTGCTGGGGAGAAGAAAAAAAAAAAAAAGAAAAAAGAATGGAGGAATAAAGGTCTGCCTATACGCAAAAGTGGTTAAAGAGGAGTCATAAATGAATGAATATGTTAATAAAAACCGCTACTTGGCGAAATTAAAAAGAGTTCAAAGCTAGATGAAATAAAGTGCCTTGCGGGCATGAGCTGCAGAGAGGGATGACACAGAAGAAATAACTTAAGAAAAAAGAAATTTAAGAATGATCTACCTCGAGTTTGGAAATGCAACGCTTGATAATGAAGCAAGAGGTGTATTGTGAAATAAAAAGGGATGCAATGGGGAAAGTCAAGATGTATCAAAAAACATGTATCTTGTGCAGAACAATTAATAGGGTTGTGATAAGGCAGGTGTTAAACTTCCTTATCATGCAGCACATGAGACAATATACAGCAGGTTGAGGGAGCAATGATGCGGTTAAAAATCAACATAAAACCATACAGATAACAGGAAAAAAAACTATTTTTGAATATTAGAAAATGCATTATTGTCCGTGATACACGTGAAAGATTACAACATACATATGTACCACCAGTATCACTTAAAATTAAAAGGAAAGCATGATTGTCTATCTATCAATCAATCATTTAATCAATGTTTATTTATACAGCCCTAAGTCACGAGTGTCTAGACATCCTCTGCTCAGATCCCACATCAGGTCAAGGAAAAACTCAACCCAATGGGACAATGAGAAACCTTGGAAAGGACCGCGGATGAACCTACTGTGAAGCATGGGGGTGGAAACATCATGCTTTGGGGCTGTTTTTTCTGCTAAGGGGACAGGACGATTGATCCGTGTTAAGGAAAGAATGAAAGGGGCCATGTATCGTGAGATTTTGAGCCAAAACCTCCTTCCATCAGTGCGAGCTTTGAATGGTTGACCAAATACTTCTTTTCCACCATAATTTACAAATAAATTATTTAAAATTCCTACAATGTGAATTTCTTGATTTTTTTTTCACATTCTGTCTCTCACAGTTGAAGTGTACCTATGGTGAAAATTACAGACCTCTGTCATCATTTTAAGTGAGAGAACTTGCACAATCGGTGGCTGACTAAATACTTTTTTGCCCCACTGTATATTATGGCATTCATCAATGGGTTGTATTGAGTTGTTGAGAGCAATAACAAACTGTCAACTGTCACACCATCCTACCTGAGAGTACAACACTTTGCAAGCGCGCGCACACACCCGCACCCACACACACACAAACAAGCACACTAACAGCCCAGCCTCCTGCATCACTTTTTCACAGTTATAATACACACACAGTAACTCTCCAGATCACACACAACATCAGTGTGGCTATAACAACATGAGATGTGAAAGAAAGTAGTTAGCTGCAACCCTGTGTGGAAAACACACCTACGTAAACCTAGAATGAAAAATGCAATTGATGTTTTCCCCAGCAATTAGAGCATTACTTTCCACTTTCAGGGACAGTCACAACTAGAATTTCTACAAGGTCATTTGTATTATATTTGCATACATCATTAAATTAAGAACAGTTTGCTGCTAATCTTTTGCATGATAAAAAAATGCACAGAATTCCTAACAAAATAGACAAATATATATATTTTTTAAATTTTAGAACATTAGCTTTCCAGCGTCTGTAGAGGTGTGTCAAGATTAAACGTGTGCTCATACAACACTTACCTTGATCTCTGTATCAAGGTACGATACTGCTGTTGCTGATATTATGCTTCAAACACCTTTAAATATATTGTCAAATGGACTGAAAAAGTACTGTTTGAAAGTTTGACGACCACAGAACTTTCCTCCAGAAGGTCTTATATTTGACCGTGTGATGTGAGATGAAACAAAAATGGAGCTGTTTGGCCACAAAACCCAGCAATATGTTTGGAAGGGAAAAAGTGAGGCTTTTAATCCCAGGAAAACCATGCCTACCGTCAAGCATGGTGGTGGTGGTTTTATGCTCTGGGCCTGTTTTGCTGCCAATGGAACTGGTACTTTAAAGAGAGTAAACGGGACAATGAAAAAGGAGGATTACCTTCAAATTCTTCAGGACAACCAATAATCATCAGCCCGGAGTTCGGGTCTTGGGCGCAGTTGGGTGTTCTAACAGGACAATGACTCAAACACACGTCAAAACTGGTAAAGAAAGGCCGAAATTAAGGTTTTAAAATGGCCTTCCCAAAGTCCTGACGTGTGGACAATGCTGAAGAAACAAGTCCATGTAAGAAAACCAACAAATTTAGCTGAACTGCACCAAATTGGTCAAAAGAAGTGGTCAAAAATTCAACCAGAAGCTTGTGGATGACTACCAAAAGCGCCTTATTGCAGTGAAACCTGCCAAGGGACATGTAACCATATATACCAGGGGTGTCGAACTCAAATACAGAGTGGGCCAAAGTTTTAAAACCAAACAAAGCCGTGGGCCAAGGTTGAACAAATTAACACGTTTTGCATTGAATATTGAAGAAGCAAGGCTTATATAACTTTATAGTGACATGCAAAATCAAGTTTCAAATAATAATAATTAAAAAATATCAATGGCATATCAAATAAAATAAAAAAAAATTAAAAAAATTGAATGCCTCTTTTCGGCGGCGGGGTTTGGTGGTAACGGGGGTGTATATTGTAGCGTCCCGGAAGAGTTAGTGACGCAAGTGGTTCTGGGAATTTGTTCTGTTGTGTTTCGGTGTGGATGTTCTGTCAAATTGTTTGTCATTCTTGTTTGGTGTGGGTCCACAGTGTGGCGCATATTTGTAACAGTGTTAAAGTTCTTTATACGGCCACCCTCAGTGGGACCTGTATGGCTGTTGACCAAGTATGCATTGCATTCACTTGTTTGTCTGTATAAGTTGCATATACTATGTGACTGGGCCAGCACGCTGTTTGTATGGCGACAGATTGTATAGAACACCAAAGGCAGTGTTTTTAGGGCCCACCCCCAATACTGTTGTCCGGGGGGAAATCGGGAGAAATTCGGGCGGGGCACTGAACTTCGGGAGTCTCCCGGAAAAATCGGGAGGGTTGACGAGTATGAGTATTAGCGGTGAATGTGGCGTTAAAAAGGCGGGCCAGCTCTAATGTTAATTTGATATTGCCTCAAGGGCCAAATGAAAGTACACGGCGGGCCAAATTTGGCCCGCGGGCCAGAGTTTGACACCCATGATACATACCATATAAATATACTTTTGACCCAGTAGATTTGGTCACATTTTCAGTAGACCCACAATAAATTCATAAAAGAACCAAACTTCATGAATGTTTTTTGTGACCAACAAGTATGTGCTACAATCACTCTATCACAAAAAAAAAGTTGTAGAAATTATTGGAAACTCAAGACAGTCATGACATTATGTTCTTTACAAGTGTATGTCAACTTTTGACCACGACTGTATGTATCTATCAGTTTTACGAAGTGCATGCTGACAACGGAAAAAGTGTGCAAAGCCCTAGCACATCTATTAAATTATTAAAGATGTCTTAATGTTGTGCAGTGTTCATTATCCCGCTGGCACCAGCTGGACCAGTAAATGTTAAAGATTGTGTTAAATGTTTAAACCCCCTCCGAGATTAAATCATTTAAGCCAGACAGTAAAACTGATGTTATCATTTTCAGCACAGTTTTCCATTTTTTTTTTTTACAATTCTGCGAGACTGTAAAAAGGTCAGCGAGAATATGGCCTCACATCCTAGGTGAGGCATAAGGTAGAAAAATAAAATGCCTCTATCCGGCCTGACGTATGACATTTAAAAAATCTAACAATAAACATGGTTCTATATTCCACCCAAAATGTTTACAAATTACAATTTAATTGAAATTTACTGGAGCTAGATAAAACCCAAAGACGGTATAGCTCGGTTGGTAGAGTGGCCGTGCCAGCAACTTGAGGGTTCCAGGTTCGATCCCAACTTCTGCCATCCTAGCCGTTGTGTCCTTGGGCAAGACACGTTAGCCACCTGCTCCCAGTGCCACCCACACTGGTTTAAATGTAACTTAGCTATTGGGTTTCACTATGTAAAGTGCTTTGAATCACTAGAGAAAAGCGCTATATAAATATAATTCAATTCACTTCACCACTGAGACATGATTGCATCGAGGCACACATCTGGGGAAGTGGGATGGGAAAACATGATGCTGCTTTGACGGGCCCAATTGGATTACTCATCTTCATTATCCCTAAACAACAGTTCAAAACCCACCAGAGCTGGACGGATGCCTGAATTGGGTGATTTGGAAAGAGAAGTCTTAGTCAGGGAGGTGTTCAAGAACCCGATGATCACGCTGACAGATTTGTCGCGTTCCTCTGAGGAGAAATGTGTGCCCCAATATCACGCTAAAGTCCCGGTGTTATTGATTGTATCCATCCATCCATGGATTTTCTACCGCTTATTCCCTTTGGGGTCGAGGGGGCGCTGGTGCCTATCTCAGCTACAATCGGGCGGAAGGCAGGGTACACCCTGGACAAGTCTCCACCGCATCGCAGGGCCAACACAGATAGACAGACAACATTCACACTCACATTCACACTCTAGGGCCAATTTTTGTGTTGCCAATGAACCTATCCCCACGTGCATGTCTTTGGAGGTGGGAGGAAGACGGAGTACCCGGAGGGGAACCCACGCAGTCACGGGGAGAACATGCAAACTCCACACAGAAAGATCCCGAGCCCGGGATTGAACCCAGGACTACTCAGGACCTTTGTATTGTGAGGCAGGCGCACTAACCCCTGTATCACCGAGCTGCCCTATTGATTGTATATGGTCTGTATTTACAGTTCAGGCCAAAAGCTTGGACATACCTTCTTATTCAATGTGGAGTAAAGCTATGGAACAAACTGGAGTTTCAACACAAGCAATGCCAAACTATTAATAGATTTAAACTACTATACAAACATTGGGTCTGGTTAAAAAAAAAGAAATAATTGTCTTTGTTAGAATAATTATGCATATATTATCACACTAACTTTAGTATGCTTAAAGTCTGTTGCTTTAGTTATTAGCTATTGTGCTCGAGTTAGACTTTCTCTAACCTATGCAAGGACAAAACTTCTTGTCTGAGAGGTGGCCTCAGCCACAGATGTTATCTTTGTTTTAGCCCGCTAACAGCCAAGGACTTCAAGGACCTCAACAAAGATAAGATGACAACACGCAGACAAAGCGGGGACAAGGCGAAATCACAAAACCCCCAGCCCATTCCGTCACGTACTGTGCGTCCTGGACCTGCTTTGCATAATATGTGACCACTCCTTTTAGAGGCAGCCTCAGTGATGTTGACTATGGAACTCTGAATAAAAAGGACGCGGGAGATGAACTATAGAGCGTAGGGCGATACTGCGACTAAGTGTGCAGCGCCATGCGTTCTCCTCATGAGCTAAATTGAACTCTGTCTCTGCATGATTCCTTGCTTCTTGTCTGATTAAGAGATGTCATCAATGTTTGAACCTGACAATCTTGAATTTGACCTGCTGTTGTACTCTGTCTCAAAGTGTTAACATGAGGTCAATGTTTACTTACCATTGTTGCTATGTTGTCTATTACCATTGTTGGTATATTCATTCATCCTACATTGTTGATAAAAAAAATATTGTTACGGTGTAATATTGGGATGGCGTGGCGCCGTTGGGAGAGTGGCTGTGCCAGCAACCTGAGTGTTCCTGGTTCGATCCCCACCTAGTACCAACTTCGTCACGTCCGTTGTGTCCATGAGCAAGACACTTCACCCTTGCTCCCGATGGGTCGTGATTAGAGCCTTGCTTTGCACCTCCCGCCATCAGTGTGTGAATGTGTGTTTGAATGGGTGAATGTGGAAATAGTGTCAAAGCACTTTGAGTACCTTGAAGGTAGAAAAGCGCTATACAAGTATAACCCATTTACCATTTATTTAATAATTATTGTTACCTGTGGTAATGCCATGATGATACAACATTTGTATTATAATCCTTGAACAAAGTAACTCAATGGAATAATTACTGAATGGTTAACTAGTGGTGGGATTAAATAAATTATGTTCTTCCCACTCCCTTTCAGGCAAAACTGGACCATCAGGCATTAAATACTGTACATTACCTTTTGCACTATATTATTATGTGTTGTCAACTTTGTCCTTTTTTATGTCATTGCCTGAAATAAATGAAAATGAAATTGAATGATTGCGTTTTCTTTATTTTCATGACTATTTACATTGTAAATTGTCACTGAAATAACTGAAAACATGTTTTATATTCTAGTTTCTTCAAAATAGCCACCCTTTTGCTCTGATTACTGCCATGTATTGATTAACGTGGACCCCGACTTAAACAAGTTGAAAAACTTATTCGGGTGTCAACATTTAGTAGTCAATTGTACGGAATATGTTCTGTACTGTGCAATCTACTAATAAAAGTTTCAATCAATCAATCAATGCTTTGCACACTTTGGGCATTCTCTCGATGAGCTTCAAGAGGTAGTCTCCTGTAATGGTTTTTACTTCACAGGTGTCGTAGTTTTGATGCCTTCAGTGACCATCAACAAGGTAAATAGTCAAAAAAATAAAGAAAACGCATTGTGTCCAAACTTTTGGCCTTTACTAAATATAACGCTTTACTATACCTGCACGATACCCAAAGCGCGTTACATTAAAATGTACAGTATGTCACATTCACTCATTCACACACACATTTACACACTAATGGCGAAGATGCCATTCAAAGTTGTTGACAAGGTTGCAAGGCGCGAACCACGACCCATCAGGAGCAATGTGGCTGAGGTGTCCAAGAACACAACAGCCGTGAATAGGGTGGCAGGGGTTGGGTTTGAACCAGGAACTCTCAAGTGGCCACATGACCATCTGAGCCACCACACCCACAACGTACATGATATACATGTATGCTTATTCTTTATTATCACATAATTATGAATTATTGCCAATTAGATATGCAAATATGCAAGCATCCACTCTATATAAAGTCCTATAAAGTGCTCATTATGCTTTCATGTATCCCTTTAGTGAGGCCATCTCCGTGCCGTGTCACAAATGGGAGCACATAGATACTTCATTAGCTACTACTTGATATATTCTCATTGCAACACAAGACCAACTGTCTTTCACCCTTACATCGAATGGTATCCAAAAGCGGCCCTATCTCCTGAGATATGTGGAGGTTCATTTTCAAAATACAATTTAAAAACAAGTTTAGTAGTGTCATGAAGCCACTTGATGAGATTAACTAAAACGCAACATGAATTGCTCCTGATAGAGGGATAGTTTTCCAATATTTATAATAAAAGTTAATTGCGGGATGAATAGCTAATCCACCAGTAACAGTTACAAGAACTGTGATGGCATTAAGAGTGATAACTGATTACCGTAATTTTCGGATTATAAATCACAGTTTTTTTATTAGTTTGGCCGGGGGTGCGACATATACTACGGAGCGAATTATGTGTGAAGTTATCAACACATTAACGTAAAATATTAAATAATATTATTTATTTCATTCGCGGAAGAAACCAAGAAAATGTCAGCAATTGTCACATACACATCAGCAAGCGTCACACACATGTAAACCAATAAGAATTCAGCAAATGTATGTATGTATATCCATCCATCCATCCATTTCCTACCGCTTATTCCCTTTTGGGGTCACGGGGGGCGCTGGCGCCTATCTCAGCTACAATCGGGCGGAAGGCGGGGTACACCCTGGACAAGTCGCCAGCTCATTGCAGAGCCAACACAGATAGACAGACAACATTCACACTCACATTCACACACTAGGGCCAATTTAGTGTTGCCAATCAACCTATCCCCAGGTGCATGTCTTTGGAAGTGGGAGGAAGCCGGAGTACCCGGAGGGAACCCACGCATTCACGGGGAGAACATGCAAACTCCACACAGAAAGATCCCGAGCCTGTATGTATATATATATATATATATATATATATATATATATATATATATATATATATATATATATATATATATATATATATATATATATATATATACACATACATACACACACACACAATGGGGCAAAAAAGTATTTAGTCAGCCACCGGTTTTGTAAGTTCTCCCACTTAAAATGATGACAGAGGTCTGTAATTTTCATCATAGGTACACTTCAAATGTGAGAGACAGAATGTGAAAATCCAGGAATTCACATTGTAGGAATTTTAAAGAATTTATTTGGAAATTATGGTGGAAAATAAGTATTTGGTCAACCATTCAAAGCTCTCACTGATGGAAAGAAGTTTTGGCTCAAAATCTCACGATACATGGCCCCATTCATTCTTTCCTTAACACGGATCAATCGTCCTGTCCCCTTAGCAGGAAAACAGCCCCAAAGCATGATGTTTCCACCCTCATGCTTCACAGTAGGTGTGGTGTTCTTGGGATGCAACTCAGTATTCTTCTTCCTCCAAACACGACGAGTTGAGTTTATACCAAAAAGTTATATTTTGGTTTCATCTGACCATATAACATTCTCCCAATCCTCTGCTGTATCATCCATGTATCCATTTCTGTCAACAAATCTTTGTTGACAGAAATGATGAAATGTAATATTTATTCAAAACATTTTTACAAGATTAGAAACCATTAGTAAATCAGAGGCAACTCAGAAGGTAAGCTAACTACTGGAAATTACTGGCTTTTATTGGCCAAAGGTATAGATGTGTTTGTCCAACTTAAAATAAACGGCAGGCCGTCTTCTTTTAATAGATTTTTTACAATCTTTGGCAAGCTAGGTAATGTTTGCTGTGGTCTGGAACGACACGGCACACAAACAATCTGAAATGCAGTCAATATTACATACAGATAATGTATCATGAGGGATGCAAAACTCAATTATATACAAAGAGAATAAAAGTAAAGGTAATTAAATTAACTCAAATATACCTAAAAAAACGAGGCATAATGATGCAATTTGTAAATACAAACAGCCTAAATAGCATGCTAGCATTGATTAGCTTGCAGTCATGCACTGACCAAATAGGCCTGATTAGCACTCCAGTAAGTCAATAACATCAACAAAGTGCACCTTTGTGCATTCATGCACAGCATAAAACCTTTGGTGGACAAAATAAGACAAAGGAGGGGAAGATTTTACATGTAAACAAACTGTTGCGTCACAGTCCACACTATGGCGAGTTCAAGAACCGCTGAATTTACTACGACAAAACATTGCTCACCAAATACTCTTTATCAGTGAAGCATACACACAAACATATTAAACAGTGGACTTTCGAACAATTGGGAAGGTTTGTGTCATGTTTGTCCTCAAACATAAAAACATACTATAACAAAACATTTATTCCCCCCCCCATCTTTTTCCATTTTTAATCATTTTTAAAAAATGCTCCAGGGACTAAAGAGCTTACATGCGGCTCGAGAGCAGCGGGTTGCTGACCCCCGATCTAGATGAATGTGAATATTGACAGGCATGTTTATGAACATTTTGTTTCTGAACACAACCTCAAAATTGTGCAGGAATACAAAAAGGTTGGCTCAATGAGAGAACGCCGAAATATAATCCAACACATACTGTACATATTACAACGTAACCTATATTCCTCCAAGGTACCTTGGCAACCAGTAACCTCCATGTTCACTTCAGCTAGAACATTAGTATCATCCTAATTCAATAGAGGGGGGGATGTGTGTCTGTGTGAAGTAATTCCATGTCTCACCCTCAACATGAATAGGTTAGGGTGCGTAATGAGGAGGTGGAAACACTAAGCTGCTTACGAAAATCATCTCTGTGAGAGACAGGCGGATTTACCCTGCAAAGCCTATTTACAGCTGTTAGGACAATTTAGAAATTCAGGGCTTTTTCTTACCAAAATGAGAGACTTAAGAGCCAGCTAATTTATGCTACGACATCATACCTTTAGAAAAACCAGAGAAGTGTGTCTGGGCAGGCAAGCAGTCTCCATAAGCTCTAGTAATATTGGAGTTAGGAGAATTTTTATTGACCATCAAAAAGCAGTCCTAAATACACAAATTATTTACCGTATTTCCTTGAATTGCCGCCGGGGCGCTAATTAATTCAAAACTTCTTCTCACTCCAGCGCTTACCAAAGACATGCGGTAAAGGCAAGCATGCGCTAATTATTTCAAAACGTCTTCTCACTCCGGCACTTACCAAAGGCATGCGGTATATTTAGGCCTGCGCTTAAAAATTGGAGTGTGATGTAAAGATACCATCGTGTATTCAATATTGTCCACGCTTGTCTCCATCCAAACACATTAGTGCGCTCTTAAACGCACGTCGGTAAGCAAGGTAAAATTGAGTTAAACCAAGCGTTTGAATAGCATAATAAACAGTATCAAACGCCTTTTAAAAAGTCAAAAAGAAGAGAAGCACAACATTGTCTTTTGTACAGTGCAACAATATCATGTGTCAACTTTGTTGCAGCGGCGATTTTACTGGGGGTTTTTTCTAAATTGTGACTGATCATTTTTGAAAATATCATTGGAATAATAATAATAATAATAATACAGGGTTAGATTTTATATAGCACTTTCTATTTCGCTGGGGATGGTCTCCTGCTGGCCCCACTATGGACTGGACTTTGACAATTATGTTAGATCCACTTTGGTCTGGACTCTCCCTATTATGTTAGAGCAGAGGTCGGGAACCTTTTTGGCTGAGAGAGCTAAAAAGCCAAATATTTTAAAATGTATTTCCGTAAGAGCCATATAATATTTTTTTTTAACACTGAACACAACTAAACGCATGCATTTATAAGTAAGACCAACACTTCTAGAGTATAATAAGTGTCTTATTATTTGTAATAACATTGTTATTCTGAAGCTAACTGTGGAGGGGGCGTGGCCTGCAGCGAACTGGGGTGTGCCAGGACCGGCCTCGAAATCAGCGAGAGCTGCGTAGATGGCCCACCTGAGCCTTGTTATCTAATCTGTTATAAGCAGCAGCCAGGGGGAGAGATGGGGTTGGGGCTGGAGCCAGAGCGCGAGCGAGAACGAAAGAGAAAAATACAATTGCTGAAAAGCAACTGAGAGACTTATTGAAAAATAAAACAATAGTGTAACCCTGAAACGGGCTCTCATGTCGGTGCTTGGTGACCTGAAGAACCCCCAGGAGGACAAGCCTCATACTAACCAATGATAAATAAATAACTTCTTAACGCAACTTCTTGAACATGTGTGGTAGTAAACGGATGGATGGACTAAAAATGCATGAGAATGTTTTATGTTTTGAACATTATTTTTTACACTTATTACAAGTGGAATTATTCATTACTTATCATGTTAAGCAATGTCAGCTCAGATTTATCCGAGAGCCAGATGCAGTCGTCAAAAGAGCCACATCTGGCTCGCGAGCCATAGGTTCCCTACTCCTGTGTTAGAGCTACTATGGACTGGACTTTCACAATTTTATGTTAGACCCACTCGACATCCATTGCACCGGTGTCCCCTAGAGAGGGGGGAACACCCAGATTTGCGGTCCTCTCCAAGGTTTCTCATAGTCATTCTAATCGACATCCCACTGGGTTGTGAGTTTTTCCTTGCCCTTATGTGGGCGCTGATCCGCGGATGTCGTTGTGGCTTGTGCATCCCTTTGAGACACTTGTGATGTAGGGCTGTATAAATAAACATTCATTGATTCTATAATTAGATACTAGAAGTGCTCACCACCTGGTGGTGGTAAGCAACTTTTGTAGCCACAGCTGCCCTGGGGTAGTTTGACGTAATCGAGGCTACGAATTTGCGCCTCCAAACCCCACCTATCATTCATTCACCAGTGTGAGCGGCACCGGGGGCAAGGGTGAAGTGTCTTGCCCAAGGACACAACGGCAGCGATTTGGATGTCAAGAGGCGGGGAGCGTACATACAACCCTCAGGTTTCTGGCACGGCCGCTCTACCCACTACGCCATGCCACCTTTAGATAGTCCTGAGTCTCTTGTTCACTAACAAGAGACTCTGGAATATTTAACAATATACTGAAACATCTGATATTGGTTAAGATTACTGGCTCACAACCTTTTAATAAACAGGTAGAACAATGGTGGATTTTTGAACATTGGAGATGTCTTTGGTTTTGATTTAAGACTCTGCTATAAAATCAGCTACTGATTTAAAAAAAAAAAAAAAAGGTTCCTTTAACTGGGAACTGCCCTTTTTTTTTTTTTAAATGTTGTCTATCAATCACAATCCTTATACAATAACATATTTTTCCTTTTTTATACATTAAAAATAATAAATACATGCGATCTAAAGTCCACTAACAATGGAGCCTATGGGAGACGACTATTCTGCCTAAAACCCTTCAAAAAAAAAAACATCCAAACACCTCCATTATATTTTTATATACATGATGTAAGCATATATAGGCACATATATAATAACATGAAATCGTTATGAATTCTGCTAATTTTAAGAAAATCAAGAGCAAGAATTATACTCCATGCAGACTTCATGAGAGTCAACAGACGTGACAAAACATCACTTATTGTACAATGTCTGCTGCCATTAGGATGCCGACAGATAAAATCTTGCTATGTTCCTTTTTAGATCAAATATTACTGACAATATTCGTGTAGAGAATGGGGGTGGAACCAAGCATAATTGTGTGTGTTTCTAGCCATTTCAAGGTCTAAATTGCTTGTTAAAGAGAACCAACTTGTTGGAATGCGTGCCCAGTCTCGACTATCAAAGTGAGAGGCATAATTTATGATAGATATATACTGTATATCAGTGATGTAGGGTGAGGTTCATGGCTGGTGAGGCACTGACTTCATCACAGTCAGATTTATAAACATATGAACCCTAAAGAGTATCTTATTCACCATTTGATTGGCAG